>NC_137030.1:4376903-4524403 GCF_032717465.1 Coenobita brevimanus | reverse complement strand
GGGAGGAAAATTACCGAAGAAGGAAGGAAGGATGAAAAGAGAGAAGGAAAGAGGGGGGGAAGGAAAGATGAAGGGAGGGAGGGAAGAAGGAAGGAATTTGGGAGGGAAGGAAGGTCAGATAGATGGAAGCAATTTCGGGGAAGGAAGAAAGGCATTTAGTGAGTTATGGGAGAGAGAAAGAGAGGAGGAGGAGTAGTGTAGAAAGAAAAAAATAGGAAGGGAAAGAAATGTAGGAGAAGAGAGGGAAGAGGATTAGGGAAGGAAAGAGAGTGAAAGGGAAAGGAACAAAGGAAGAAGCGAAGGAAAGAAGGAAGAGGAATGACAAGAAGTAAGGAAGGAGAGAGAGAGAGAGAGAGAGAGGTGGACAAGAAAATTAGTTTTCTTGTAATCCCTCCTTCACCTCTCTCTCTCTCTCTCTCTCTCTCTGTCTCAACTGCTTTAGCTTTATTCGCCCCTAAGACGCCTCTAAGAAGCTTAACCCGAGAGAGAGAGATGCATTGGAGGAAGGAATGGAGAAGGTTGAAGAGGAGTGATATAAAGGGAACGAAGACAAAATAGACAAGAAGATAGGAAAAAAAAGAAGGATGGTAGAATATACATGTTTGGTTGACAGATAGATGGATAGATAGAAAGATAGATTGATAGGTAGATATAAGTAAAGAAAAAGAAAACTGAAGGCAACTCAGCAAATATAGTATTAGAATAAAGAACAAAATAAAGAAATGTTGATGACGACAAATAGAGAGAGAGAGTAATGGAACTAGTCTCATGAAAAGAGGAACAAAATGAGGAAATTAGTCTTCATTTTAAGTAAGTATTCAAGTATAAATTTTCAAACAAAACGCTATGTACGTCAGAGTCCTTTATTCGAAATTCGCAGTTAATTTAGCCCCGTAAATCTTTAGAATACAAATCTGTGTATAGATTACTAAAAACATCGCAAATAAATTATAAAATATGTTCATGCTAAATATGACAAGTGATATTAAAGTTGCAGGTACAACAATATATTACTGAAAACATCGCAAAAAAATTATGGTCAGGGTAAATTTGGTAACGGATGTAAAAAAGAAAATCAGTTACATCGAAAGAAACAATTTTACGAAGAGGTTGACATCAAAAAATTTTCCTGCCAATTAGCCGCCTGTGTTGACAACCTGGATTCAGCGGGCTGGTTGTTTCGGCACAGATCCACGTTCGGGCCCCACTGAACTTTTGAGTGATTGCTAAACAGAGCGTCCGTGTGTGTGTGTGTGTGTGTGTGAGAGAGAGAGAGAGAGAGAGCGATTGACTTAGAAAGTGCATGTGAGTGAGGTGGAAAATGGGCGATAAGATGAGGGAACCCGGGGGAAAGGGGAGGGGAGTAAAGAATACTTGCCCAGTATCCCTTCTTGTCGTAAGAGGCGTCTACAAGAGGCCCTTTTGTTTCCAGCCTTTCTTTCCTTACTGTCCTCTTCTGGTCTTCTGTCTTACCTCCCTTCTTAATAGTTCAGTGTTTCTTCCAGCCTTTATTTCCCGCTACTCTTACAGTGCCTTTTAGACATATTATGGTTTGGTGCTAATTCTTCAATAGTCCTTCCTAGCCTTAAGTGAGTGAGAGAGAGAGAATGACCAATTAAATTGTCTGAACTCTCTCTCTCTCTCTCTCTCTCTCTCTCTCTCTCTCTCTCTCTCTCTCTCTCTCTCTCTCTAATCAAAGGAAAGGATATTAGCTCACAAACTAATCCCTCTGTAAATCCCTCGTAAGCCGATTGTCTTTTGTTTTTCAGTCCTTTTGTTATTCGATGTATCTGTTTATTTATCTATCTGTCTACCTTACATAATGATCTAGCTTATCTATTTCTATCTATGTCTGTCTATCTGTGTGCCTGTCTATCTGTTTCTCTTTATATAATATCTGCCTGTCTGTCTGTCCATATATCAGTCTGTCTATCTATTTATCTGTCAACCTGTCAGTCTGTCAATATCTGCCTATTTCTGTATCATTGTCTGTCTATCTGCTTTTCTGTTTATATCTATCTACCTGTCTGTCTGTCAGTAGTTTACTCTATCTTTATCTATCCATTTCTCTATCTATCTTTCTGCTTGTAAAGGTCAGTGAATAGGTTGGTTTACAGAATTTTTTAAAATTAATATATCGTCCCATTTGTTTATTTTTTCTATATACCTATTTGTTTATCTTTTGTTTCTACATATTGGAGAGAGAGAGAGAGAGAGAGAGAGAGAGAGAGAGAGAGAGAGAGAGAGCAGGAAGTAAGGAAAAATGCCGAGAAAATACCAAGGACGAGATAACATTCCGATATGTAAACACCGATTCACCAGTTCGGCTTATTGGTCACCCCGGCATTTTTCAACATTTAAAATTCAGAATCATTGAGTAGATTTTCCTATGTTATGTCCTTGACGCAAAATAAATAAATAAATAGTGTTTGAGAGACTTGGATGAGTGACAAGACTGTGAAAAGTAAACAGAGAAAGCAATTTGGTTCGATAGCTGGATCATTTTTCTCTAAGCTGACCTAAAATTGTCATCCCTTCGTCTTGAATATTGAGTTGTGACGTTAGATTAGCCCTAGAATATGATGCAAGTCACGAAGTAGTGCTACGGAAAGGATTTAGAGCCATAATAGCATCTTATTTTGCCGTTGAGCTGTGTGAAATAACCTGCAAGAGGACGAAAACCTAGGTCAAGTTACGGTAAAAAGACCATACCCCCCCCTTTTTTTTTTTTTTCATTTCGTATTCAAGATCAAGGAATATATTAGCCCCGCGTCATCTCCTTGAAGCACAATAAAAAGAAAAAAGTTGGAGAGAGCCTAGATGGAGCCAGTGGTGGAAGTTGGGTAAGGAAAGTTATGAGAGGAAAGTTCAGAAGGCGGGAAATTAATTTATAGAAGTTTGGACTGAGGAGGATGCGAGATGAGGGATACCGTGTTCAAATATTTCACCATGTCAGATCTTAAATTATTTTAATCTTAGTATGAAATCCTTTAAAGTCTGTTGGCTAATTATTTTTCCCATAAGTGACAAAAAATTCTTAGCTATCTCCACCTGTAGCCAGCTGCCATGATCCCGTAGGGAGTGGCCATTTGAGTTAGTGGTTTTACGGTGAGGGGCACTATCCCTCCGCCAACCCACTTGTCGACACGTAGGGAACTCGAGTAGGTTGGTTATATGGTTACCACCCAGCGTTATAAATGGTTTATTGGCTTACAGGAAACCATTAGGCTTGCCACTTAATGTAAAGCTACCTGAAAAGGAGAGTAATAAAAAGTGACAGGAAAGATGAGAGAGAGAGAAAGAGCGGAATGCAGACAACAACAAAAAAATAATAATAAAGGTGAAGGAAGAAGTAGACAGCACTATATCAGGTGAAAGGATGATCGCCACCTCCCAGAAATTCTTGCAGCTATTATATTTTGAGAGGAAGTCTCGAAGGGCGAGAAATCACGTTAAAGTTTGGTTGAGAAGGATGTGAGTTGACGTATACAAGGTCAGGTATTTCGTCGTATGAAATTTAATAATACAAAATCATGAAAAGGAAAGGTATTCTTTTATTATTTTCTCTCAATGTATGTTTGTCTTTGAAATTATTACAGGATGGAAGGAATATTTGGCAGACGGAAAATAAACGAATTGAAAGATATTATAGTTTGTTTTCGTATCACGGAACTTTTGAATTTTGTACTATTAAGCAGCTGCGTGAAATTCAGTGAGCCTTAGTTATGAAATCAGTGAATCTCCTTGGTTACTAGTCAAAACAGCACTCCGGTCCACCTACTCTTGACTTCTGTACTATTTTGCTGCTGCGTGAAATTCAGTGAACCGTAGTTAATGGACAGGAATGAGTCTTCTTGGTTACTAGTCAAAACCGCTCCAGTCTAGCTACTCGGCCATTGATAGAAATGAAACGGTCAGGTGAAATTAGACTATATCAGAAGTATTTTGTCACTAATTCATTTCCATATATAAAAAGCCGCCCCTGCAACACACAAGACCGCTAACTGAGTTTCTAGTACAGCGCTATTTTTGGACGGCCCTGTAGGAAAAAAAATAGAAAATGCGTCCGGAGTGAAGGGGCTGGACGCCATCTTGAATAGCCCCTTCGCTACGAGGAGAGATGAATAAACTAGTGTAGTGGTAGTACGTATGAAATAGAGAGAACAGATTTATTCCATCTTTTTCGCGATAGAGAGAGAGAGAGAGCAGATTAATTTCGTCCCCTTTCGCCTTGTATTTTACCATTATAATGTTAGAGAGAGAGAGAGCAGATTAATTCCGTCCCCTTACGCCATGTATTTTATCATTATTATGTTAGAGAGAGAGAAAGAGAGAGAGAGCAGATTAATTTCGTCCCTTTCGCCTTGTACAGTATATTACCCTTGTAACGAGAGAGGGGAGGAGGGCTCCCTCAAGTAGAATAAAATCATCTGGAGGCGGCGAGAATAAAACAAGAAATATATCGTCGTCTTGAAGGGGTTAATTAAGACCGTATCAACCCATCCAGTTGGAAAAGCTCTCCTCAGCTGAATAAAATCGTCTGGAGACAGTAAGAGAGAGATTATCATTGTCTTTGGATTTAAGTGGCTTTCCTTTTCAATAGGATGATGTATTTTTTAAATGGGGAGGATTTCTTGAAGTGGTCCTGTCCGTCATTTACTCTCTTCGGTTTTTCGGGTGCGGTGTTCCACTCCCGGAGACCAGTGAAATCCCGTATTAGGGCCCTGATGGTCCTGAGAGAGAGAGAAAAAAAAAAAGAAAGAGAGAACCGTTTGCTTGTCCACTGTTTTTGCTCCTTAAAGACGGTTTTATTCAGCTTAGGGGAAACTTGTTGAAGTGGGTGAGTTAGGTACAGCCATCATTAATCCCTTCACTAGCAGAGGTACGTGTCCCAGGCACTGAGCTGTATAATAGAGCTCGCTGATGTTAAATTTCCCGGCAGCAGCGCTACTTACTTATACTGATTCATTGTGAAGTGTTTGATAGTTGTATGAGTACAGATAAATCCGACCCAAATAATCTGATATAGGCTACAGCCTGATTTCAGTAAAGTTATAAAACGGCCCCAGCTGCTATATACAGTACAAAAATGCATGGGGGAAATAGTTCACAATTCCCCCCCCCCTTTGTGTTCTGATTTATTTCGAATATTTACAGTGATTTTATGTTATCTTTGTGTGAACCGGAACATTTTACATGAGTATTACAGTTTCAGTCGTCAGTTTTCTTTTACACGACCAAGGACCGGACAAAGGACATTGCAACTGGAACTTGGAATGTAAGGGGAGCAAATGATGAGGTGAAAGAGAGAGAGATTGTCCAGGTGCTTGAGGATGCGAAAGTGGATGTATGTGGAATAACTGAAACAAAATGGAGAGGAGAAAGTGTGAGAGAATGGGAGTATGGATGGGGTATATGTGCAGGAGTAGGTGAGAATGAGAGGGCAAAGGAAGGAGTATGTATAGTTGTGAGTAAAAGATGGAAGAGGAGCATAAGACAGTATGGATCAGTTGGATCAAGGATTGTGTGGGTAAAGTTGAAAGTTGAAATACAAATGTGGGCGATTGTGTGTGTGTATGCGCCAACACAAGATCGTGCTAGAAGAGTGAGAGAAGAGTTCTGGACAAATGTAGAAGTGTGCATGGAAAAGTTTGGAAGGAATGAGAGAGTGTTTTTGATTGGTGATATGAATGGTAAAGTTGGGAATGTGAAGGTGGATGGAATAGTTGGTGAGTGGGGTGTGCTTGCTGAGGTAGATGAGAATGGGAGTGCGTTAGTGGACATTTGTGCTGGGAGGGGGTTGGTGATAACCAATACCCTCTTCAGGCATAAAATGATCCACAGGTATACATGGCGAGTGATGAGAAGGGTGGGTGGTGAACTGAGTGAAAGGAAGGCAATGATTGATTATGTGTGTGTGGATGAAAGGATGCGAAGATGTATATTGGATGCAAGAGTTTATAGAGGTTGGGGGAGTGGACTTTCTGACCACTACTTGGTGGTGGCCAGAATTAAAGTTCAAGTAAGATGGAGGAATAGAAGAAGGGAAAGACGAGAGGAAGGAGTAGTTGGAAGGAGAGTGGAAAGGTTACAAGAGGATGAGAAAAAGGCAAGAGTATAAGAGAGAAGTGGAGGAACGATTGGGCAAATATGAATTGAAGCAGATGGGGGACGTGGAAGGTGTGTGTAGAATATTTACAGAAGAAATATGAGCAGCATGTGATGTGGTGTGTGGAAGGAAGAGAAGACGGAGGGGAGTGCAAGGAACAGCGTGGTGGACTGAAGAGGTGAAACGGGCTGTGGCACAAAAGAAGAAAGCATACAATGAATGGATGAGAAATAGGGGCGTGGAAGAAGTTGAGAGGCGGAAGAGAGAGTTATATGTAGAAAGAAAGAGAGAGGTGAAAAGATTAGTATGAGAGAGTAAGAAGAGAGTGGATGAGGAATTTGGAAGGAATTTGAGTGTAAAGTGGAGGGACTGTAAGAAAATGTTCTGGAGAGAGGTGAAAAGAGTAAGACAGGGTGGAAGTGAAGTTAGCAGGGGAGTGAAAGATAAAAATGGTAGATTACTAGTGGAGAAGGGAGAAAAAGTGAGCAGATGGAGAGAACACTTTAAGGAATTGTTGAACGTGAAGGATGGAAGTAATGCGGGTATAAGTGGCTGGGGAATGGCTGGGAGAAGGAGGGAGGTGAGAGGACAGGAAGAAATCAGTAGGATAGAAGTTGTGGAAGCAATGAAGAAAGTTAAATCAGGGAAAGCCCCAGGAATTGATGGAGTGTGTGGTGAAATGCTGAAGCATGGGGGAGAGATAGTAGTAGAATGGATGTGGAAGATGTGCAGATTGGCCTGGGAGGAAGGTAGAGTCCCGGAGGATTGGAAGTCAGGTATAATTATTCCCTTGTACAAAGGAAAAGGGGAAAAAGAAGTGTGTGGTAATCATAGGGGCATTTGTCTTCTTAGTATAATAGGAAAAGTGTATGGTAGGATACTTATTGATAGAGTTAGAGAAAGAACAGAGAAATTAGTTGGAGAAGAACAGGGAGGCTTTAGGAAGGGAAGAGGTTGTGTAGATCAGATATTCATTCTCAGATCTTTAGTGGAAAAGTTTCTAGAGAAGGGAAAGAAGTTGTATGCGGCTTTCATGGATTTGGAGAAAGCATATGACAGGGTGGATAGACTAGGATTGTGGAAAGTGTTAAGAACATATGGAGTAGATGGGAAGTTGTTGAATGCTGTGAAGAGTATGTACGATGGTGCGAAGGCTGCAGTGCGTGTGGATGGTGAACTAAGTGAATTTTTCTCTTTGAAAGTTGGGTTGAAACAGGGATGTGTCATGTCTCCATGGTTGTTCAATCTGTACATGGATGGGGTAATAAAAGAGGTACAAGGTAGGGTAGTGGATGTTGGAGTGGCCCTGGTGAGAGAGGATAGTGTTTGGAAACTCCCTGTACTGTTGTTTGCAGATGATACCGTTTTGTTGAGTGAAGACGAAGGGGAGCTGCAAGGCTTGGTGGATGAGTTTGAGAGAGTGTGTAAGAAACGGAATCTAAAGGTGAATGTAGGGAAGAGTAAAGTGATGGTCTTTGAGAGAGGTGAAGTCAGTGAATGTACAGCGAGGTTGGATGGTGAGGAATTGGAAAATGTGAGTACGTTTAAGTACTTGGGTAGTGTGATGAGTAAAGATGGAGGTTTGGAGGGTGAAGTGCTTGAAAGGGTACAGCAGGGAAGAAAGGTTGCTGGTTCTTTGAAAGCAGTGATAAGAAACAGGGAAGTGAGCATGGAAGTGAAAAAGTTACTACATGACAGTATTGTGATACCAACTCTAACGTATGGAAGTGAAGCTTGGACGTTGTTGGAAGGACACAAGTCAAGAGTGAGAGCCGTGGAAATGAGTTATTTAAGAGGAGCCTGTGGAGTCACATGGAGAGACAGGCTGACGAATGAGAATATAAAGGAGCGTTGTGGTGTTGATGTGGATGTGATAGGAAGCGTTATGAGGAACACACTGAGGTGGTTTGGCCATGTGGAGAGGATGGAGGGTGAAAGACTGACGAAGAGAGTGTATGTGAGTGAGGTGGAGGGGGAAAGAGGGAGGGGGAGGCCGAGGATGAGATGGAGAGATGGGGTGGAGAGGTATATGAGAGAGGGGGGTGTGAGTTGGGAGCAGGGCAGTGAAATGGCGGGGGACAGGGCGACTTGGAGGCGATTTGTTTGTGGCCACCCCAAACGGGATTGAGGCGTCTGGCAATAGATAGATAGATAGATAGTTTACAGTACATCATGTTATCATCGTCGATAAGAGAGCTGTAAGTTTGAGCGCACGCTCAAAGTGGTCGCTGAAAGGGTTTAGGAATGCTCGTCGTGTTTGAGTGTCTGGTATATTTTATGTATTGATACAACGTTTTTATAGAACACGTAAGAAAAAGATCAGTAGGTACCTGGATTTTGTCCTGATTTTAAGATAACAGTTTGTTGGTACACTGAACCAGTCATTGTGTAGGGTGAAGGCCGTACCCCTGGAAACGGTCGCGCTAGTGAGTGAGGAGCCAGGCAACACCATGGCTAGTAAACAAAGCAGTAGGTCCCACCCCAAGTTCACCATAGAAGATGCCTTTGAGGAGGACGCCGATGATGCCATCCGCCTGTACGGTGCCACAAGTGAACGGTCGCCACTTAAGCCCAAATCCCGTAATGGCGCCATTGGAACAGAGGACGTGGCTGTGAGAATAGAGGACCCGCTGGCAGGCTCTGGGGTCAAGGGACTCCTGACTGTCCCCGACCAAGACGTAAGGAGCCACAATTTTCTTTCACAGTTGGTCGATTTAAGGTTTCTTTGAAAGTTGACTGTATTTCCTGGATAATATATAATTGTGGAATCGCAGGTTGCCATTACTGATGATTTATAGAGCTACACTGATTTGGGGCACTTTGCTGATCCAGTTGTGTTGGCTGGATAATGTGTCAGTTTTAGAAGGGTAGGTTGTCATTTGTGCATTTTGATATAATTTTTATCATTTATTTCACAGTAGTGGCAATTTTTCAGGGTTATTAAGCTTCAGAGAATGGCAAGCCTCGTATTGAGCTGAAATTTTGTGCCAATACCTGAATGCAACTGTATTGATTTAAATGAACATTTTATTTGTCCTTTTGTAGTGTTACAGGTTATTTAACTGCTTTCCCCATAGCAGACCATTTTTATATTAATAGTTCACATGATTCCAGGCAGAGGAACTGAATTTCCCTGAAGATCTAGCTTTGACTTAAAATATGGCCTTTATAATATTTTCTTTTGACAGTCCTATTGTATGGTAGTATGTGCTATACCATTTTTAACTTTATGTTTCCCACGATCTTAATAGCTAATCTGTGTTTTTGCCAGAATTTAAGAATTTACCATACAGTAGGTTGAAGGGTGCTGGCCAATATCTCACACCATACATGAATATTTTCAGGAGCAAATTATTCAGTTATTCACCATCTGGAAATAAACTGCTAAAATTTTATGTTTAAAAATAAGTATATTATTGCCAAGATTTCTCACACTTTGAAAGGAAAGCATCAGTATACAGTATATATATGGTAGATCATTCACCTTATCTCAGTGGAGGTTTTCATTTTATGGCCTTTTTCCCATACTCAGTGGTAGAATAAGGCAGTACTATGCCTCTTATCCATTGTCCAGTACCTCTTCATGACTAGCATATTCTACTGTTATTGCTACAGTAGATAGGGGCAGTGGGACTCAAATTAACCCAGTCATGCATGTCACTGATTAGATTATGCATTTGGCTGCCTTAAGAGTACAATTGGTTATTGTACATAGAAAACACTTGCTTTTTTATGTACAAAGTTGTTCTATATTGTATTTTTAAATTTGTATCAGGGAATCAGTGGCACAGATAATGCACTACGATATGTGTTTTCCTTTCCGTGGGCAATATTATTCATTTAGGTCCGTCTTTTGCGTAGCATTGAACCGTGTGAGAGTGCCACTGACCATGATACAAATAAATAAACAAATAAGATATAAATATGAAATAAATAACCACACATCCCCGTTGACACATCACATTTTTTTTTTCACCCAGGTGGTTTGAAATCATCATAATGACTGAGATATTGATACCTCCTATATTTACTCTTCCAAAACAGGTCATAATCAGGAGTTAAAGCTGCATTGGCAAGTACAAGGAAGGATGTTACTTTCAAATAGTTATTGCAATATCCAGTAGTATTTCTTTTGTTACTGCTAGCCACTGTACTGCTTTGTAATAATTTCATACCAGTATTTTAGTTCTCCTTTTGTGTTAGGTTCTCTTAATATTTTGACTTCCTGCTTTTATGTATGAATCCTGCCCACCTCTTTTGGAACTGGGAAATTGGGTTAGGATATATACCATGTTATCTCAGTAGCATGTAGTCAGCAAAAAAAGAAAGGCTGTAGTGTCATATGTAGAATCAGGAAATTGGACCTGAGCATTGTTTCTTTTTTATTTGACAGTAATCACATTAGGCCATACAATACAACATGTAATTTTTTTTTTTATATGTAAAGGACAACATTAGCAATGTTTCTTTAAATGCTGATGACCATAGATTCTTGGATAAGCAGAGTAATGAAGTGTTCATGGATAGGGATTATTATTATTATTATTTTTATCATTATTATTATTATTATTTTTATCATTATTATTATTATTATTATTTTATTATGTGATGTTATTGTTCTTACAGTAATTCAGTGTTTATTCCATATTCATTGTACTTTTCCCATCGTTAACAGACTGTACAGGTATTAAACGCACATGGAACATTTTCAGTGAACAGTATCTGTCCTTTGTTTTCTAAAGGTATGGTTGCTAACCACACAATGCATTTAAATTGACAATACCACTGAGACAGGTTGAGTTTTGTTAGCATCTATCTATCCGTTGCCAGACGCCTCAGTCTCGTAAGGAGTGGCCACAAACAAATCACCTCCATGTTGCCCTGCCTCCTGCCATTTCACTGTCCTGCTCCCAGCTCACACCCCCCTCTCTCTCATACCTCTCCACTCCATCCCTCCATCTCATCCTTGGCCTCCCCCTCCCTCTCCCCTCTCCACCTCACTCACATACACTCTCCTCATCAGTCTCTCACTCTCCATCCTCTCCACATGGCCAAACCACCTCAGTGTGTTTCTCCTAACGCTTCCTATCACATCCACATCCACACCACAATGCCCCTTCACTTCCTCATTTGTTAGTCTGTCTCTCTGTGACTCCACATGCTCCTCTCAAATAACTCATTTCCACTGCTCTCACTCTTGACTTGTGTCCCTCCAACAAGGTCCAAGCTTCACTTCCATACGTTAGAGTTGGTATCACAATACTGTCATGCATTAACTTTTTCACTTCCATGCTGACTTCCCTGTTTCTTATCACTGCTTTCAAAGAACCAGCAACCTTTCTTCGTTGTTGTACCCTTTCAAGCACTTCACCCTCTAAACTTCCATCCTTACTCAGCACACTACCCAAGTACTTTAATGCTCTCACATTTTCCATTTCCTCCTCATCCAACCCCATTGTACATTCAGTGACTTCATTTCTCTTGAAGACCATAACTTTACTCTTCCCAACATTCACCTTTAGATTCCATTTCTTACAAACTCTCCCAAACTCATTCACCAAGCATTACAGCTCCCTTTTGCCTTCACTTAACAACACAGTATCATCTGCAAACAACAGTTCAGGAAGTTTTGTTGTCTGATTCTGAAGGCATGAAGGAGTGAATGGGATAAGAGCATCTGACAATAGATAAATAAACAGAAATGCTATTATTGTTTATCGTATCACTAAATGACGTTTGTATTTCAGGCCATCTCCCGTGACAGTGACTCCCTGATCCCTGGAGACACAGCAAGCTTCTCTGAGACGCCGCGATGGTGGTTTAGACACCCGAAAGTCAGGGAGAAGTGGCGCATCGTAGCAGGGGCGTTTATTCTACTCTTTATGGGCATTGGTGAGAGAGAGAGAGAAGTCAGAGAGAAATTGTACATTGTGACAGGGGCATTTATACCACTCCTTATGGACATTGGTGAGAGAGAGATGTGTGGGTGTGAGAATCAAGTAATTATAAGCACGCTCAGTGTTCTAGGAGATTTAGATTTACTTTATATAGTAACAAGATGTTTATGATTCAGGTATTAATGATTTGTGGTTCTGTGTGAAAAATATTGTATGCAAAATACCTATGTTGTTGTGGATATGCCATAGTGTAATATAGTGTAATTTATGAATAGTTGTGTGATAATTGGATGAGATAAATGAACTGATGAAATGAGAGGTTTTCCCCTTTAGTGATTCTGATAACGAGAGAGAGGAGTGGTATACAGTACAGTAAAGTTGTCATTGTTATTGCCATTTACATGCCATTTTGTGTTGTCATATCCACAGTAAATTACAAAAAGCCCACCTTAAAAGCTGATTTACCATTTTCTATGTTTTTAATACTACTTTTTGCTCCTACACTCCTCATGGGGCAATGTAGGATTGGATGATGGATGGATGGATGGATTTATGGAAAAAGTTATGATGATGTGGAGCACATATCTGTCATATGATGAGGACTTAGTACATAAGGACTGAAAAGGATGTAAACACTTCTGCCACGACCATCCTCTATCAGGCAGTCCACAGGAAGGATTAAAGAGTCTGTAGTCACGGCGCACAACTCTGAGGTTTGCATTAACGTACTCTGGCAACCTACTTGTAAACAGTGCATCCGATTTCATATCATATTACAGTATACACGAATCATATTATTATACACGAATATTATACACGAACATATTTTGCACGAATCACATGCCTATCATATTACACTATACAGGAAATCGGACACACTGTTGAAGGATAGGTTGCCAGGGTACGATAATGACAACCTCAGAGTCATGTGCCATGACTACAGTATTATAATGGGTGATGATAATTTTTTCTAGCTCTTCTCTCTGTCTCATTTTTTACTCCCATGCACTTCTTCATAGCCTTGCACATGAAGTAACTGTTAACCCCTTTGCTGTAAGAGACTTACCTTAAACTGAACAGCATTCTTCTGTAATTACGCTAATGTTTATATTTAGAAACTTAAGCTTGCCAAATTACAAGCCCTTTTATATGACAGTATAGGCCCATTTGTTTGACAGTAGCTTTACGTGTCCCAGTCTTGAGCCATTTCCCTACATATTGCCCTTGCCCTTAGGTCTACACTCAGGACCTCACACCACATCTTCCTAAGTCTGCTTTTGGGCACTTTTCACTCCACACTCATACTTGTGACCCTCCTCAGCCAGACATTTTCCCTTCTCTCAGGATGTCCAAACATCACCTCTGATATTTCTTGTGCCACTATGTTATGTTCAGGCACTCAGTGAGACCGTACCTGCCTATCTCAACATTCTCTTTTAATAAGATATATACAGCAGGAGCATCCCAAGGGTTATTGGAGGTTGTTTCTGGCCCACCTCACTACCTAAAGGGTTAAGTTGCCATAGTGTTAATGTATCTGTCCCTTGAACAGGTACTTCATAAATGTAGAAACAACCTTGTTTATCTGATGGTTGCATTCCAAACCACACATCTGAAGGTTTCTCATGCCTGTCAGTCCCCTAACATGTGGATTCATTCTCAGTACTTCATTCCATATTTACCTTGGTTTGTCTCCAGGGGCTGTCCTTTCAATGCTTGGACTTGTCAGAGCCCTCGGCCAATTACTCCTGCACATTTTCTTCGCATGTTTGGATCATCTTGGCTTGTCTGCTGCTTCAGTTCACCAACACTTATCAGTATCCAAGCTAAACAGACATGCCCTAAGTGTGAAGTAGGCACAGTGGAATAGTAGCATATTTTTGCCCCAGAATCTTAAAGCTGAGGGAGGCATAGATGACCTTTTTTGAAATGATGTGTCAAGTAGCATTTTGACAGACATGCCATAACTACGAAGTAGACATAGGATTAGTAAGCCATTTTTTATTCTTAACTGTACCTTTCTTGCTTCTGTACAGATTCTGTGAGCAAGTGACAAACATGTATTAATTGTGGAGAGTAGACTCAGTAGATTAGCAGAAATTTTTTGTCCCTTTGTCCCTGACTGTATCTTCCATACCTCTCCACAGCTCTCCTGGTGACTGGCATAGCAGTTGAAGTTGTGCCTCTCGAGTCACTCTCCGGTTGGGTCTTCCTTGTTGCTGGTCTTATCTGCTTCATCCCTGGTGCCTACCATGTGGTTTACGTCCTGCTGGCTGTGTGGGGCAAACGCGGCTATGACTTCTACAACCTCCCGCTTTTCAACTAACCCCGTGAATCTGGGTGATGGTACTTTTTTGTTTATTCTTGCTGCAACACGGATATTTTGTTCAATTTTTGGTAGACCTCATTGCCTGAAGGGGTTAACTAAGGCTATATCTAACTGCTACAGATCAAAAAGTCTCTCCTTATCTGGAATAACATTGTCAGGAGATGGCAAAAATAAAATGAAAAAGACATCCCCAAGCTCACTAGATCTATCATGGATGGTGATGAAGTTTGATTCTGAAAGATCTGTTTTCAGCGTCTGAATTTGAATTACCCGTTCTTAGGTGAATTTGAAGGATGTGTTCTAAGTGCTTGAATTTAAAGGATCTGCTCTTGAGATTTGATTTTGAAGAATCTTATTAGGATTTAAATTTGTAGGATCTCTACTGAGATTTTACTTTGATGGAACTTATTTTTGTATTATTTGACTCTGAAGAATCTGAAGTTAAAGGACTGTTTCAGAATTTGAGTATATGGAATCTGAATTTCAAAGGACCTGTTCTGAGGATTTGCATTTAAAGGATCAGTCTTCTAGTAATATTTGAAATATTGTACTTTGTTAAATGGATCTAGGTACAGTATATCATTTTCTTGTTATTTGAATCTAATTAGTTTGTAATACTTGAGATTTGGGTGCATATGTTTCTCAAGGGTCTATGAATAGATATTTAGGGATGATTGGACTGTTGCTTTTATGTTTGTATATTTGGTTTTGCTCATCGAGAGGGGAATGAGATTGTATCATGTTCACTTTAGCATAAAGTGACTAATATTACTTCCTCATTGTTTACTGGGAATTAGAATTAGGCTGATGAGCCTTAGTAATGAGGCAGGAATGAGTCCTTGGTTACTAGTCAGATTTGCCCTCCGCTGAGGTTGCAATGGACCATCAACCGAGCTTAGGGGGGGTTAGCTTTGCCAGGTTAGAACAAATGCACTATAGTTGTTGTCAGATGTATGGTTATGTGACAAGTGATTTGGAATGTTTCAAAACTAGATTATTACTACAGCCTGTGAATGTATTTGTCACTTAATTCTTGCTCTCTATTCATGTTTTTATTCAACTCAGGAGAGAGATTTTGAATCTGAAGGGTTGGACATAGCTTCAGTAACCTTTTAAGTACCACATGTCTCCTCTGAAGAGAAAAAAAATGTAGGCAGTTAGAATTAAAAAAAAAAAAAGAGAGAGAGAGAGAGACATTCTCAGGTTGAAGAAATTACAACCACAAGGTGTTGAAACAGTTTAAATGGTGTTAAGTGATGGTATTATGTTTTTGCAGTTGCTTATTTTACTGTACACTCTTCCCAATGCCTTGTTAGGACAAGGCATTGTCAGCCACAAGGGAACATCAGTTCACTGCGTGGGATGATTTTGCAGGGGCATTTGCTTGCCTGCTGTTGATGGGTCTGCTTGGCCAGACGGACTGGGGTTGATCAGCAGCAACTGTATATAGGAAAAGGCTTATACTTAGAACAAGGTGATTATTTAATTGGAAGACAGGAACTTTATGACATATTTCTCTGTATTTATACATATTATAAAATGGTACAATGAAACTATACCAAAATCTGTTTAGTGTATACTGTATTCTGGAAATGGCATGTTGAGCTTTAAATATTTACCAGTGTTACCAGTGTCCATGTTATCATAGATTCACAAAGATACCAAATGAAAATGAAGTATTTATGACATGTTTAGGAAGACATTGAATTATACCAACATCATATTGTAGGATCAGACATACCAAATGGAAGATGGAGTTGTCTTGGCTTATTTTTAGGCAGACAAAAAATCATACCAACATATTTCTATATCCCAGTGTCCAGATTATTCACAAAAATACCCTACAGAAGGTGGGGGTTTAATAATGTATTTATTTCTGTTTGCAGGAAGTTGTGCAACATCCCCTTTGATTATTTATTCATAGGAAGGTATGATAAGCTTTAGATAGTAATTTCCAAAGTCCATATATTACCAAAATACCAAATGTGTATATCTTTTTCTATTTAATGATGGTAATGTCTGTAAGATATGAAAAAATATTATGTGTGTGTGTGAGATGGGAAGTTGAGAAGATTCACAGATATACCAGATGTATCTCTATGTCTACTTAATGCTGAAAAGTGTAAGATATGTTGTACTGTGTGTGTGGGTTGTTGCATTGATAGATTCACATATATACCAGATGTGTGTATCAGTGTATCTACTTAATGGTGAAAACTAAGACATGAAGTAGTATTTATGCCAATAGTAGCTTTGTATATGAAAGTAGTGTCTCATTTTAGCAGGAAGATTTTTGTGAGTGTTTCTGTGGCCTTAATTTTCTGTGGCTTATGATCTCTTATACTGGATGAGAAATGTTTACTTGTAGCCCAAGAAACCATTCAGTATGTCGGGTGGTAACCGTATAACCAAATGGGTGCCTGGTGTTGTAGTGGACTGTGGGTTAAGGTTCTCCAGCAAAATGTGGTCTGTAAGGGTTTGCATCCAATGGGTTATACTGAAGGGATTGCTTGGAGGTTATTTCTGATTATTTTCACCGAGACTTTTACATAGGGATTAAGTTTGGGATGATGATGGTAATGAAGTTCATTGTGAATCCCCTCAGTAGCATATGTCATTCTTGAGATAAATACAAGTGTGCATGTAGGAAGATGAGATGATGATGATGATGTTGATTGCTAACCTCTTTAGTACTAGTAGCCTGGAGGTAGCAAGAATAAAAAAGTAAGAAGTCACTGTACTGAAAAAAAATTAATAACATACAGGGATAAAGTGTAAGGATAGATAATTTTTTTCTCTCCCTACATCTTATGTCTGACCCACCATGACAAAAAGACCATAAGCTCAGTTAATCAAGGCTGCTAATCTTTCATGGTGCCTTTCTCCCATGAACTTACGCATTGCTACAGGGTCGAATTTTTTCACTCTCTCTAGTTTTCGTAGAATCTTGAAAATCAGGCATTGTCACATTGCTGAACTAATTGAAATGTTGCCAACTTGCATTCCCGGATTGTACCTTACCCCATCTGTCAGTTGAGAAGTAGGGTTGAATCAGTGATAGTGTGGTGATGATGATGGTAATGATAGCAGCAGTGGTGGTGGTGGTGGTGGTGGTAGTGGTGATGATGATGATATCTCAGAATGAAAGTTTGTAAGATTGATGAAACAGTGAATCTCAGTGAGTCAAGATTTATTTATTTATTTATTATGTTATTTTTTATGAAACGTTTTGTATTAACAAAAAGAGCCTTATATATAGAATGTTATCAGTAAATGGTGATGACACATATATTGCAGACAATCTGATGGCATCTGTGTTGCATAATTGTTGATGAAACGTTTTCTGTTCGCATTACAGGCATTCAGTATTGCATTATATGTTTGATTAAGTTGTCACAAGCTTTCATTTGTAGAATTTTTGTGAAACATCAGGTGCCCCTTTGCTAACTTACAGTAGGCAAAAGAAAAATGTGCTTGTTTTTATTTTATTATTATTTTTTATTTATTTTTTTATAGAAGTTGAAGAAAAAAGAGAATGAAAATGTCTGTAACTGTAGGCTGGTATGGTCATGTAATATGCTCACCAGATCTTATAATGTTGTTAGAAGCTGTAAAATATTATTAGATTTTGTAGAAAAAGGCTAGTGCAGTGCTTTTCCATACAGTACTGAAATTGTTTTGCCGTACTGCACAGTCTTGAATGTCATCCAATCTGCTCAGTTTCAATCATATGATGCTAATAGTAGCTGTAGTAAATATGTTGAATATCTAGAAAAACACTGATATATCTGCTGTGACCAAATGGTTGTAACTTAATGAAGAAGTCTCGTATGGCAAAATTGTATCAGCTTAGCCTATAGGAATGATAAACGTTGTAGTAGGTGCATTGCATGATTTGTAAGGGGGGGGGAGGGGAATCAGTGCTTCTCCTTTGACTACTGAAAATGTTTGTAACCAGATGAAGTCTTCTGTGACACTTGTTTCAGCTAAGTATCCTGGATAGGATTGCTAGATACAGTAGCTGATATGTTTACTTACAGGAAAAGCATTTCTTCAATCTGGCATCATATTTTTTGTTGTATGAGTATTTTCTTCTTGCTGTCTCCAGACAGTTTTAATAACTTTGAAGAAACCTTTTGAACTGATAGATGTAGAGACAGTCTTCATTAACCCCTTCACAGCCTGATTTCTATCCCTAAGATCATTGAAATAGTCTGAAGGTAGCAAGAATAAAGTTTAAATAGTCAACAGATTTAAGGGGTTGATATATGCATGATTACTGAAAATGTTTGTAACTGGATGAAGAAGTTTTGTATAGCCTACTGCTTTGCTTATATGCAGTTAATGCAGATTGTAATTGGTATATTGAACTTGCTGGGTAAACATTAATGATTAAGAGATGACTTGAAAAATGCTGACGACTAAATCGAGTCTTCAGTGAGCATCTGATTCACTCTGTGATGTGAATGTTTTTACAGTTAGTACTGGAATGTGGTTGTCACCTAACAGCGTCTTGTGTGAGTGTCCTATCCACCCCGTGCACTTGGAGTTTAGCCCCTTCAGTACAGTTTTTTTGTTTTCTTCCATAGTTTAATACAATAGTTTTTTTTTTTCTTTCTTTCTTTTTTTTTCTTTCTTTTTTTTTTTTTTAATACAATCATTTTTCAACCAGTGTAGTGTGGTGTGTCTTTTAAATCAGTAGCGATTAACAGCAGTACAGTAGGAAGGCCTAATTTCAGTAATATTTTGGTGAATTTGTTATGAAAATGAATTGATCTTAATATAGTACATACATTACATCTGTGTTGTTTATATCATAGTGTAGCTAGGACTTACCTTGTCAACCACTGTTTATTGTAACTTTACATCTGCATTTATTTATTTATTTATATATTTATATATTGAAGGGGAATGAAAGACCATGTGAAATTAGCACGTACTGTAATACGATAACATAAAAGAAGACATCACCACAAAGTGTGTTTGGTAAATTAGCAAAGATATTTAGCTGTTTTGTTCTGAGGTAGCATATTCCAAGATGCAGTTTGCCAGTACATTCAAGTTGTTGGTAATTTCTTACGAACCTTATGGAATCTGGACCAATTTGCAGGATACGGGTAGGGCCAAGATGTCCACACTGCCAAAATAGCTCATAATTAGGGTATGGGGAACCTTGCTTGTGGGGATTATTTTGTATCTTAATTTGGTTTTCAAAAGATAGACATTTAACACATTGTGCTAGTCATGTAGTTTGATCTCTATTGTTCACAGTTATCTAGGAATTCATGAAGGGACAGACAGATGTGTTCAAATACAATAGATATTCCAAATGATCCAGTACCTGTTTGTTTCAACTTACTTATCATTTAGGCTTGACATGCACGATTGATTGAAAAGAAAGAGTGTTTTGTTTACTTCTTCACATTGAAACTTCTTTACATTTTTTCTAGATTTTTCTAAATTTTCCTGCCAGTTTGAAGTTGTGAGTTGATGCCATATTTTTCCATCTGAAATATATTTGAAAAATGATAACGAGTTTAGAATATGAAAAAAAAAAAAAAATGGTGATCCAAGGCACTATACTGTAGTTATGCTTTTTTTTTTTTTTTTTTTTTTTTTTTTTTAAATACTGGGCATTGGTTTGTATTTTTGTGGGTTTAGGAAGCTTTCTCGTACCTCTTCATTAATTTTTATGTGCATTTATTTTTTACATCACCTGATTTTTTTTTTTTTTCCAGCACAGATTGCATAAATAATGTACAAGAGACTGTTAGCTATCTACATACAGAAATAAACTTGTAATAAGAAGGGCTAGAGACCTTCCAAAATTGATGAAAATACTGGGTGTAGACTGCCATAAGTTTACTGCTTTTAAGGTGTAGTTTTAATCTCTGACAAACTAGTGGTGATATTGATACTCTTTATTTCTTGTTTATTAATTTTTTTTTACTGTAATTATCTTTGCCATGCTTTATATTATCATTACTCTCCTTCTCTTCCTCTTTGAGTGATGGGAACTTTCCCTGATTTTAGTAAAAATGCCTGGCATCAGCCAGAGTACAGTGTGTAATGTCATCTATCATTGGAGGGTTAATCAGGTTATCTTTTTAACCCTTACACAACTGAAGCTTTTCCTTTGATAGATAACGTGATGTAACATTAGCCAGACTGAAATACATAATGATGCCAGCCATCATTTTTAGGGTTAAGTTTGTCTAATCTGTTTTGTACCATAGAGGAATGGATAGACTGTCAGATGAACAGTACAGTTATAAAGATGCCAGGTAGTGGTGGTTAATCCCATGAACACTTTTTTTTTTATTTTTTTTTATTATTTTTTTTTTTTTTATAAATAGTGCAGGAGGGACTTCACAAGCTAGAAGGGATAGTAATGACCTTCATTATCTCCTTCATTATGATATGGATTTCTAGATCAAAATAAAATAATAACATGAGTGTGAACAAAATGAAAAACATAAAGTCAGAAGGAGTTAAAGGTATCAGTGGGAGTGCTGCCCTTGCTTTGTATGTGCACAGATTTGAAACTCCAACAGGTGGCTCAAGGTTATTCTTTTGTGTTGCTTGATCAATTAGGCTTCAGTATTGTGGACTCTGATGCTGAACGTCAGGCTTATACACCTTGAATGGGATAATTTGAGACTAACCAACCATTGTTTGCTCATTAAAATTCAGCACTTCTGTTTAACTCCCTGCGGTTCAGTAATCTAATATTGTTTTTGCAGTAGTGCCAGGTTATTATTATTATTATTATTATTATTATTATTATTATTTTCTGTTTATTTATTTATTATTTTTTCATGTATAGCTTTGGAAACACTGAGCTGGATGAGCGAGATGCACACTTCATCAAGCCCTCACTGTTAGATATCTCTAAATAGAAAACAGTCATGTGTAGGTAGCAAGAATAGAGTACTGTATGTGTTACATACTTGGACTGAAGGAGTTAATGCTGTATGTTGTAAATTAGTTTGGCTTTGAGTCTGTCTTTACATTTCTTTTCATATCCATGTATGTATTCTGATGCAGATTCTTTTCACAATGTATGCCTTAAGCTATACTGTATTTTTCTGTGTTTGTTCATTTGTGTGTGTGTGTGTGTGTGTGTGTGTGTGTGTGTGTGTGTGTTTTATGTGTTTTTTGTTTACCTACATTTGTGTGTTTAAAGCTGTACTCTACCAGTGTTATATTAGTTGTATGTGTGTGTGTGTGTGTGTATGTGTAAATGTGTTCATGTTTGTCCATATTTTTTGTAACCCTTATAGTACAGTGACTGTCAGACTCATTTTATTTTGTATATCTCAGATAATTTTATTCAGTCTAGGAGCGATGTCATACAGTAAGCAAATTCTGTCTGTCTATCTATTGCCAGATGCCTTAATCCCCTAAGGGATGGCCAAATTAATGAACATAATTTTCCCCCTTTTACTGTGATTGGTGTTTCCTAAGCTGAATAAACTCAATGAACGGTACCCAGAATAAAATTAAAGACATCTTTGTGCTGAAAGGTGAAGTGATAAAACCTCATCTATCTTTGTGCCAAAATAATAATTAGATTTAGGTTAACAGTGTGGTATGTGACAGTTGTAATCAGTAACAGTATTCATTAAGATTATGGATTTTGTTCATTTTTTATAATATTAGTTCTTGTAATTAGAGGAGAATGAATGTACTTAGAGGGAGGTTATTGGTAGGGGTGATATATTTTTGCATTCTTAGGCTCTTTTTATGACACCTGCAGCTGAACGTAATTAGGTGGTGCCAGGTGGAATAAAATACTGGAGTTATCTTGACCTTGTAGGGTTAATAACAGTTGTAGTTACGAAGCTTGGAAACAGTTGAGACAGGATTAGAGTGGGTAGATGTCTTGATGTGTCTGCTGGGGATTATTTTTTGAGCATGTCAAGAGAATAGTTAAAAGGATGGATAGGTTTAAGAGAGCTCTGAGACGGAGATAGTGTAGCTTCTCTGGATTGTGGCTTGTGTGGATGGTAGTACTGTGTTTAAATGGTACTGTCATGTGTTAGGGCAGTGGTTTGAAGCCAAAGGATGGTTGGATTTATTATTATTATTTTTGTTGTTTTATTGTTATTATTGGTGCAATTATTACTTACATGCTGCCAGAACATAAGTTGGTCATGTATAACTTAAATAGTCTGGACTAGGGTAGCTCAGCTTTGGGCCCAGAATGGTGAACTTTTTTTTTTTTTTTTTTTTTTTTTTTTTTTTTTTTTTAAATAGAATTCTCAAAAATTAGCAGTAGATAAATGTAGATGAATATATAATATGGTAAACCAAGAATATGATGATTTCATAGAATTTTAGTGTGTCTGCTTGTAAAGTAGTCATAACTTTGAAAAGATAATATTGTCAAAAAAAAATTTGAAAATTGAGTAGCAACTTCAAACTTATTAGAGTTTTGCATAGAGAGCTGTAGGGTGACAGAACATAGGAAACAGAAAGTGAACTGAACTGAAGTTAAAGGATTAAGAAGGAATTTTTTTGAAAGTTTAGACAGTAATCAAATATGAGATGTTGCAAAGTTAATGAAATAAATAACATACTCTGAAGTGAAGTGAAAGGAGTAGAATGGAGTCATTGTAAAGATGAAGTTAGTCAGATATGAGACATTGTATTTCAGAGTTAACATCTAACCCATTTTGAAATGAATGAAAGAGGTATGAAGGTCCAGACATAATCATATTTTAGACATTTGAGTTAGCGAAAAATACCGTCTTGATTTCCGGAAAAGTAAAAGAAATCAGATGGAGCTAAATGAGTTAGCAAAGAAAAAAATGAACTGTAGTAGAGGAAGTTGTATTGGTTTGAAGGTTCAGATGTAATGAAAACTGAGATGTATCAGAATGTAGTAAAGAGAAAAAATCATTATTTGAAGTGGAATGAAGGAAAAAGAATGGAGTTGCAATGAGTATGAAGCAAATAAAATCCGAGACTTGGTAGAGTTAGATTGACTCAATCGGATATGTTTATGTGAAGCTACAGAACATGGTGAATGTTTTTGGCATATCTGATAGAGTCAGGATTCTGGGGGCTTGAATAGTAAATGAATGGAAGTGTGGCCCTTTGGATTGGGCAATTTTGGGCTGTCTGGACATTGTTACTCCTCACCCTGCCCTAGGGTGGGAAAGGAGGTCTGGATGATGATGATCATGTGGTAGAGTGAGCAAGAATTGATTTTAAATTGGAGGAAATATTAGATACAGTAAAAAATTAACCATCATGATATGATGAAGTGAAAGGGAAGTTGTCATGAAGGTGAAGCTAATCGAATATAAAATGTTTTGGAGATTGCATATGTGTGAAGTTGCTGTTGAGGCTGTTATTATTATTTTTTTAATTATTATTATTTTCTTTTAATGGTAGTATAACAATGAAGCAGATAAGAGGAGAGTCAGTCTTTTCAGGGTGAGGGGTCTTATCTAAAAAAAAAAATAATATTTTGGGAAGAAGTCGGTATAAAACACAAACAACCTTTGCATTGAAGGAATTAAGACTTTTTCTGACATATCTTCTGGCCCCTAGAGAAAGAATATTTGTAACATCACACTGAAAGAGCTAGCAGGAATGTTGTTTTACATCTCAGGTTGGATGGTGGGCTTCCAAAGATAACATTCAGGATGTAGTATTGAGCAGTAAATGGATGGATAAGTAGATGAATATGCCAGTATTGGAGTTTGCGGTGGTAGAAGAGTAAATTAACAAACAAAAATGGTAGATGAGAAAATTGACAGAAAACTGAGAATCTGTTGTTCATATATTAGTAGAATGGAGAGGACAGTTTAGATAGAAATTTAAAGTCCTAGGTAGTGTAGGATTTGTGTGAGAAAAAGTGAAAGTCTCGTACTAAATAATAATGTGTAGGATTTGTACAAGGAGGAGGTTAAAATGTATCCATAGAGAATACAAAATTAGTATTATGTAGCCTGTAATACTGTATGGAATTATTACACATATGGGGGTTAGCATGTCTTTGTAGATAGTATGCTTTGAATGAGAAGGAAGTTAAGAAGCCTTGATAGGTAATATAGTATTGACCCAAGAAGGAAGCCAGTCGTCTTCCTGGATCATAGAATTCATTGGAATATAATGTCACACTGGATGGTTTAGAAATTATACATGAAGTTTAAATATCAGAATGTTTACAGTTGGAATGTCTTACTGGATAATGAAGGATGTTTATGGAAGGAAGGAAGACTATTTTATTAGTGTATGCCATATATATACATGCTTAGCCCCTTCATACTAGTGACATGCAGGGCAACTCATATGTAACACTTCTCTTCGACTCCACTGAGCAATTTCTCACATGTTGTAGGAACGGCTCAGTAAGTGTTGTCAGCATTTATCCTGTATCATCTATTTATTTCCTACTTCCTCTGACCCACACATGTCCATACCAGCAGACTGACCTGTTGCACAACACATAAGCTATTGCCAGGTGAGTTTCTGATGGAGAATTATATGTAGGTCACCTGGTGTTTTAAATTTTATTCTTGCTCTCTCAAGATGATTTTACTCAGCCCCAGAGTGGCTTTGAAGTGGTGGGGTAGATGCTGCTGTAATTAACTCCTTCATGATTAGCTCCTCCCCAGAGTAAATATAATCGTGTGGAGTTAGTAAGAACAAAGGCAGCCTGTCGCTGGTTGCAAAGGATAAAATGTCTTGCGAGATTATTATTTAGGAAACGGAAGTTGAGATGTTTCAGTGGATTGTTTAGTACAGTATTTTCTTGAAACTGAAATTTAATGTCATGCCAATAATAGGATTTGTGTGAGCAGAAAATTGAAATGGGTTTTATTGTACTGCGTATAATTTGTATGGTTATGATATCTCACAACAGTAGTTATATGGATTGTGAACAAGAGGGAAGTTGACAAGGTGTGACAGATAGTTTAAGATTATTACGAGAAGGAGAAATACAAAATGTCATCGAGATGAAGCTGTACAGAATTTGTTCCAAGAGACATCAACTGCTTCTACACTGGTGATGTTTCTCTTAATTTATTCTTTATACTTTCTGAAGCTTTTATTCACTGTAGGAGAAAGTCAGTGAGGAATTAGATGCAGTATAGTTTTTATTAACCCCTTCCATGAGAGAGGCCATTCTGAAGTTGAGTAAAATTATCTGGAATTAGAAAGAACATCACAAAAAATAATGTCACTTGATTGAAGAGGTTATGTTGTCTCTGTACAGTATTGTGTAAGATTTGTATTCTGTCACTGGAGAGCGTATAAAATTTGTGTGAGGATTGAGTAGCAAGTGCTTTTTCATGGGAGCTGAGAGTTGTATACATATTGCTGGCCAAAGGATAGGTAGTGGGGACTTGTACATGTTTTTATGGATGTAGTACTGTTTTACTGTATATACAGTATGGAGAGTATTTTTGTTTAAGAGTGTAGCTAGTATTTTATTATTGATTTCCCTTAAGGTAATAAATTAGATTCTGAAGAATGTTCTAAGAAACTAGTAGCTAGATTAATGTGCATTTGACTTATTAAAAAGTTTTGGAACAGTTTTTCCTTGTGCAATAAGCTTTCTTTTTCTGGTTCATTATTAATTTTGGGAGTAGTGCTAATATTTGTATGCCTGTTTGACCAGGAACTCTGTGCTAAGCTAGTTTCAGTATTATGTTAAAGAAAACTGGCCAGTATTGTGGAGGTTTCTCAGCCCAACTCTGTACCACGCAAGTGATGTGTCAGGGATTTTGAGTGCTTTTTGGGGAAGTTCTGCCTTTCTTAATGGTAATAGTCAGACCCATATTACCCCTTGTGGTGTTAGCACTTGAAGCTCGTTTGTATTCTACAGCAAAGTCCTCTCATTCGGCATCTGGCCTTACAGTATTTCTGGTGTTTCAGTGGTTTTCATAAATAGTCCCATTACGAAAGTTCTCTGCTCTTCTGGCACATATGCTATGCCGATCAGTCAAATTGGCGTTGTTGGTGCTAGATCTAGTGCTTTTCAAAATATTTAGCACTTTTCATAATAATTTAGCACAAATAAATATAGTATAAGATTTTCTTCTCTATCTTGCTTGTTTTGAAGTCGAATTTAGCGCAAAAGTTTGAACAGTTCACTTACAGCTTAGCACTTTTTAAAGTTGAGCTTAGCACTTTTGAAGATTTCTGCTTGCCAACCCTGCATGCATCGTTGGCCATCATGACTCGTCAGTGTCTGGCTTTATGAGTGGGACCCTTCAAAAGATTGTCGTTCTAGTTTACGGTCTCTCGTTCTCGTTTTGCTCTATGGTGTCTGCCAGTGGAAAGCCTACTGGTGTTGTGAAAAAAGGCACCCATAAGATACTGATTATCACCAGGAAGATTGAATTATTGAAAAAATTGGAGGGAGGTGTCCTTAGGAAGAATATAATGGAAGATTTTGGCATGAGCTCTTCCACTATATACGACCTTAAGAAACAGAAGGCCGATTTAGTACTTAGGTTTGACCAGTAATACTTACTAGACACTTTGATTGCATTGAGGTGACCGACCATGATTGCTAGAAACTTTTTGGCAGATTTTCCTGGTCTCCCGGCAGTTTCTGCTCTTTCAGCATCTGCTTGGTCTCGGAGATGCCGAATAAGAGGACTTTTACTGTGTATTCCATTGTATTTAGCCTTTACGCCATGGGAAGTCTCCTGGTGGTGAGTAAACTTGTTTGACATCAGCTTAAGTAAACTAGAAAAGTTGCCTTCAAGGTCCAAGGGCTGAAGGTAGATAGCTGGCCATAAGTGAACCATGCATGGCTGTTTAGGTTCAGGTGGATGGAAGATCATGCTTAGTAGACTTATTCATATTGTTGTTATTATTTTCTATTCCTATAACATACACACTTAAGTTTTCAAAAATTTTTTTTTTTTTTTTTTTTTTTTTTTTTTTTTTTTTTTTTTAAACAAGTCAGAGGATATTCTGATTACTCTCATGTAATTTCGAAAATTAATACATATATATGTACGTACATTATGAAAGTCAGTGTTCCATGCTTGCATGGGCCAGCCATGTTGACCTGATGGCTGCACTCCAAGTTACACTGTCTTCCACAGCATCTTTGCCACCACTAATTCTGAGGTTGTTTCTCAGGATCATGTCCTGTGTTATCTAGATTCGGCAAGCAGAGACACTCCTTCCCACTTTCAAATTTCAACAATGCTTCACCCGTTTACATTCACCCAGTTCCCTCAGGCTTTCTCTCCATTCTGCTCAACCACCTTGGCCTGCCTGTATGCTCTGCCTCACTATCAGTTCATAAGGATCCACATTGTTGATGATACTTGATTGTGTCCCTCCTTTGCAAGCCATATTCCACAGTCATAGATCATCATACTTCTCACACATGCAACATGTAATTTCCCTTTCATGTGAGAAGAAAATCACTTGTCTACATAACTCTGATAGAAATTAAAGATGTAACATACAGAGTTGCAGTATATTGCAATTTAATACTGAGTACTGAGTAGATGTTCAGCTGTAACAGGTAAACCATTAGTTCATTGGTACTAGTGGTATTGCCAGTCAGTTGCTGCTTCTGATGATCAAGTCTCTTGAGTTTACTCGTTGCTAAAAATAAATGATTGTGCCATATCCCGAATACCTGTCTTTTTTAAGAATGAGGTGGAGTGTGGGATTTAGGTGAAGTTGTGTTTCATGGGAAGAGTAGGGATAAAAGTGCCAGAAAAGCCTTTTATCAGGGTCAACTCTGCATGAGAAATTTTGAAATCATGTGAGGAAAATTAAAGTCCATAGTGTACAGTTAATCAGAGTATGTCATTTTGTACTGGCAGCAGGTGTAAAGGGAGTCCTTAGTGTACAGTGGTCTCATTTGAAAAATTCCAGAATAATAACTTGTGACACTTTCTTACTTGATAGTTAAAAATAATGTCACAGAATAATGTGAGGCCATATAGACACTTAAATTCTGATGACAGGGTGTGCAATACATATTGGCATGTTCCCTCCCTAGAAGTGCTGTAAATATCAGTCCATTCTCACTTTCTGCAACTAATGCAGTCAATCATTTTCATGCAGTGTAATTTAGGTAACTGATTTATTGTATCCAATTTTAGTCATTTTGTAACTGCGTAAAGAATTACCTGAACTTCTCCACAGTTAGATGAGCAGATCACCTCTTTTAGCCCTTGCATGGTAATGACTTTTTTTTTTTTTTTTTTTTTCCCACCTGATGATTTTACTATACCAAGGAGACACTACTCTGACTGAAGGGTTGGATATTGCCTTCATTAACCCCTTCCCTGTGAGAGGTCTGAGAGCTTAATAAAATTGTCTTATGGTAACATTAAAAGCAGAAAAAAAAAAAAATCATTGCTCTGAAGTCTTTAGCATCAAGAATTGTGGGAAAGCCGTAGGATTATGACTTCTCTCTTTATAATAAGGACTCCCAGTGTTCTTGATATTCTGCTTTACTAAGGTTAAGTGCTTCATTACTCTTATAGTATTATTTTATGTATCTTGAGTTGATTGTATTAGGAAGTGGGGACAGGATAATCTTTATATATTGTTTTGCCATGACGGAGTGCATCCTTTATACCTACATAATTTTGCATAATGAGTTGGTAGCCATAGTTTTGCATGTATACCTATTAGCCTATATGATTCATTTACTCAAGTTAATGTGTATGATAGAAACTTCACTTAGTAGTGTCATAGCTTTGCCTAATTGAGGTTATGGAGACTTGGTAGGGAGAAAAATGGCATGTTTTAAGTTTAGTAATGCCAGTAAATAATTTAAGCACAGTATTATCAGTGAGAAGCTGTTTTGCACAAGGACATTGATTTAGGTATATTTAATGATCCATAGTACTAAATGCAGCACGTTGTTACTTTATAGGATTAGGCACAAGGTACTTAATGATGTGGTTGAGGTGTGTTATACTGAGTTATCTCATTAATATATGCTTAATTTTCTTATATGACTTTTCTCAATGAATTGTAAAATGGAGTGTGGACGTGCATTGATGATCACTTTACTTAGTTATGTATAGAATGGATTGTACAGGTGCAGTTATCTATTTATTTCAGCACACATGCAGAACATTCATAGCATATGCTGAAAACTCTCCATATCACTTGTGTCCTGTTATTATGATTAGAATAAATTACAGTACCGTATA
This sequence comes from Coenobita brevimanus, assembly GCF_032717465.1. Classification (NCBI taxonomy): domain Eukaryota; kingdom Metazoa; phylum Arthropoda; class Malacostraca; order Decapoda; family Coenobitidae; genus Coenobita; species Coenobita brevimanus. Next base: position 4,494,904 of record NC_137030.1, on the reverse strand, counting down.
GAGAACATTGGTAGCTCCCTTGGACAGTACAGGAACTCTCGTTGAATATTGTCTGTTGTTTCTCACTGAACTTTACTAACTCCTCCCTCATTGAAACAGGAAGACTCAGTTTATGTTATAAGGTGATTCACTCTCAGAAGACACCAAATGAATACTTTAAGATGAAGTTGGAGCCTCGTTCAGGTGAATCATCCTATGTATCACCTCTTATCATGTTTGTCTACCAGTCATCCAGAATTGGGCTCAGCCCTACCCAAGGACTGACATTTAAGTAAGTGCAGTAGTATGTCATTACGTTTGTTCTCACTTGTTCACATCCTAGCAAGGTTTCCTTATTAACATATGCAGTATACACTTGCTCACAAACAGTGCCACTCCAGTGTAACACATTGCCACATGCCCTTCCCATCCATTAAATCAGGAGCCTTCCACACTCGTACCCCTTCACGAAACATGAGTGGGGATGTTATGTCTCCAGTGACATGAAAGTGTCCCCTGGCCTTTAGATCAGTTGCAGTTCAGGACCTGTTAAACACAACTTAGGTACATGTAGTAATGTCCACCTATGTCAGGAATTTGTAAGTTTGCTACTAAAGTACATATTTATATACATTCCTCTGTGTATTGAACCTCTTAATACAGTAATTCAGGATCAGTGTAAAGGAGAATCATTGTACAGTACTGTATAATTGAGGTAGGGTAACTCTAAATATTTTAGACGATATTTTTCCAGTAAGCATCTGGTCGGAAACTATTTACAGTTGAATAAGACAACCATTCTTTCAGACGTACATTCATCAGCTATCTTCTCACCTACCTTCAGTGTAGGATCTAAAATAAAATGTATTTCCATGTGATGTAACTGTCTTTGTAATATATGTCCAAAGGGGCAGTAATTTCCCATCAGCCAATCACAGTGTGCCTCAGTAGCTGAATACAGTGGACTTCCCGACACCCAAGCACTGTAACTGCAACAGTGATTTGCCAGAACTCCAACATTTCATTAAGTTTGTGGTTTGCCAGATCCCCAGTAGTTCATTCAGTCTGTGATCTCAATGAACAGGTCCATCAATGATAAATCAGTTAATATTAAATGACATGTGAATGCTATAATGTTTTGTGTTTTGAATGAAGATTTGGCATTGATTTAAATAGTTGTAATGTAAACATATAAACAGAAAAACCTAATGTACCAGCATGGCACTGGATAGATAGATAGATTTTTTTTTTTTTTTTTTTTTTTTTTTTTTTTTTTTTAAATAAAGATGCAGTCTGGTCAAAGACAGCTGGGCATGAGAGCACTGCAGCCAGAATCCAAGACATGGCTGTAGGTTTTTTAATGCAAACATGCCAGGGGTGTAAGGTGATATACAACTGAAGCAGGCCAGATTATAATACAGTCAGGGTAATAAGATGTGTGTCTTATATTGTGTTATTATTAATATATATATATATTTTTAAGGTTTCTGAATGTCTCTGTCACCTTATTGTTTTATACAGAATTAAATCTGAATGATAATGAGGTTAATGTGAAATTAATATTCGCAGTCCATAACTTTAGAGGGACCATTTTTGTGTTGGGTGTGGCGAAGTCAACTGTACTTACATACCAGTCCAAGCAGAATCACACAACTTACATTTTTACAGTTTGAAGAACATTTTTAAACAGTGTTGATGGACTCCAGAACTCCAAAATTTAAGTTTCTGCATCCATTAATTACCTTTTGGAGGTGATCACTTCTTGTAAATTGTTATTGTGCTCTTTTGAACTGACTTTAAAACATGAAATCTTCATCTTTGATGTTATGAAATGTTAACTTTGACATTTCACTTCTTGGAATTCAGTATTTTCATGTTTTGACCCTAGTAGCAGTAAAATACATACAGAACCTTAACTTTAAAATACCAACAAATATTAGAAATTCTGATGTATTGACTTAAAAAAAATTATAGATTATAATTAGCCTAACTGATACTTTTCAGACTTTCAGGAAGTACAGGTGAATAAGTGTGTGTAGTATTACTAAAGGCAGCCAAAAGTATGTACACAAAACAGTAGCTTGATATGAATTAGATTAGTTTGTTGTCTCTGTGATGTTTGGGATTTAGAGCTGTTGAAGGTTATTATTGAAGGAATATTATTTTCATGACTGGTCCATTGTATGCTGTTGAACTCTAATACACTTTTTATTTTTTTCTCTCTAAGTTTCAAGTGTACAAAATTGAAATGGCGTTGAATGATTTCCCACCGATATAATTATTTATGTATTTTTTTATCCTAAACATTTAATAGGACATCTTAAGTGAGTGATCTTAGGTATTAGAGTTTTATGTGATATTAACTTGTGGGTAATACCAGCAACTGATTAGAGTGCAAACTATGAAATATACAGAATCTCCTGTAATAGAGCTAAATATTTGTTGGTCTAACATGTACCCCCCTTTCTTGGGGGAGGGGGGTCACCTAGATTGAGTGCAAACTGTTAAATATATGGAATCTCTTATGACATTAGAGTGTAATACTAAAAATACTGTTAGTCTGAAGAATAACTGACAACTGATGGACCAATTTAAATTTCTGCCCATAATTTTTTGCATATAATAAGTCTTTGTAAATAATGAGTTATTCGTTATGTATTGAAATTTTTAATGTTTTAGTTAGACCTGAGTGAATGTAGCTATATTTCTGTTACTCTGTCCTGGCCTAAATTAAGCATGTCACCATCTTCAATGCAGAGTTGTATCAATAGAATAACACTAGAATGTGTGTTAGTCACAATGAAGTGCCATGAAAAGGATGTAGAGTTATAGTGAAGTCTTTTTCTGGCACTGAGCTACATGGAATAAGCTGCAAAAGGAAAATCTTGGCCAATGTCGTATACATTAAGTCATTGTTATAGGTCACCATATTGGCATTCTGTAGTACTGTTAATTCCTTGGTAAATTACAAACAGATTTCATAGTAAAATTTCATGCATCCCTCCAAAAAACCCATCATTGAGATCTTCAGGGTTCAAGAAGCTGCAAGATTCTTACGGTATGAAAGTTTGTTTACTACTTAACTCCGTTGATCCGGTGAAGTATGCTAATCGTTTATTCGTACTTCCTGCAGACAGTTTTCTTCAGCTTCTGAAAGATCTAACATACTGAATGGGTTAATGGAGACTGAACCCAACTTATCCAATCCAAAGTCGCTCTGAAGCTTAATAAAAATCATCCAAGTCATTGGATTCAAGGGGTTTGTCAGTTTCACCTGTGCTGTTTTTACTGTAACTTGGCCTAGATTTTTGTCTTTTGTCAGCATATATCATGCAGCTCGGTGGTAGAAAAGGACAATGCTACTGTTCTACATCCTTTCCACAGAACTTCTTCATAACTAGCATTATATCCCAGGGTTAATTTCTTGCTACAACTCAGTATTCAAGATGGAGAGACTGAAATTGTAGGCCAAATTAGAGTAAAAAGGGAATAGCTTACAGAACTTGTTGTGTGGAAGAAGTGACGCAGTTTTAAAACACATAACTGACTTGTAATGAGGATGCTCTGTGCATTCATGAAGCATAATTTCTGCTAACCCAGCAATTCCACTCCCTAGCTGTAGGAATTTTGTTGCTAGGACCTCGTACCAAATGAAGACCTGGTATCCAGTGTTATGGTGGTGGTGTTGAAGCTTTGGCATTGAATGAGGAACAGTTAACACTGAGTTTCTCTCTCTCTCTCTAAAAAAAAGCTTCAAACTACCGACAACAGATCTTTTGGTGTCAGATATTAGCTGCAAATTGTTTTCACTCAGGTTTGGGGTCAAGGGTTAGCTGAGAATTTGGTTTATGAGTGCACCTTAATTTTATTAGTTTCTACATAGTAAGATCAAAGAATGTGATATTACTGCTATCATAAATATACCAATAGTATTCTATCTATATTTAGTACATGACAGCAGATACTTTATACTATATACTTTGCCAGTACTTACAGTTGTTCTGCAGATTTTATACTGATCTGTCACAAATATATGAGAATGTGTAATGACCTAACTTTGATAAGTTTTATATAACCATATGTTAAAAATGTAGATATAGTAATTTTGTGTTGCAGAATATATAGCTGTATGCAGTGAAACCTTCATTTTATTTTACCTTGTCATTACAGTCTGTTAAGCAGCAGATGGATGTTACCACCAACATTAGGAGGTACTGCTGCAAGAGTGAAGTATGGCTACAGTCTTGATAACTGTCTATATGGGCATCAATCTTAGGCATGAAACATTCAGCTACAGCTAAGCAGAGTGAAAGTTTAAGTTGAGTATCACACAGTGTTACAACTGATATGATACTTATTAGCTTTTTTTCTTTTTTTCCAACAGGCTTCAGCAACAGTTGGGAAGTACTGTAATTACCGTAACTGGTTTTGGCATTTAGTTTGGCAGCCAGTTCATAGAAAACATCAGTAGTACCATGGCCAACTTTCTGTATGGGGATTAGAATAAAAGAATCAGGTGGTAGCAAGATTAAAGCAAACCAATTGATTAGTATGTTGATGTTGTGACCCTATGCTACTCTGAATGTGAACCTAGTGGATTGCAAGCTACAGTTACCCTTCTCATGCAGTCCACCATCCTCCATTTGGGGAATAGGGAGTAAAGCTTATTTTACCAGACAGTGGAGCTACACACTTGTAACAGTGTGAAAGGGTCCCACTCCAGCACCCATAGTGATGTTCCAGGAGAGGGACACCCTTCATTTGGTGGCACGGATGTGACGAGTTGCTTGACTGCCAGGTTATACAAATGATCCCAACTCCTCTAACCCCTGAGAGAGAATGGCAGACTGCTGGAGGGCACCTTCCACTTGCAGTCTGCATATTGTACATACAGATGAACCCGGGGTTGCAACCACTGCTACTACAACCCATAGCACTAAGGTCATGTGGTAGAGAGTCTGGTGGGCTGAGCTGTGGAGACAAGAGGTTTATCAAAAATGTGAACCCAGTGGATTGCAGGCTTAAGATGCCTTCTGATGTCCATCATCTTCCTTTCAAGGGATGGGCAAGTTATTGAGGGGTTTTTGTATAACCAGGGAATGAAGCTGATTGGTTATACCAGTGCCACCACATGAAGGTATCCCTGTTCAGCACCAGGTCAAGAGAGGGAACTATAATTATGGCTGGGCACAATGCAAATGGCAGACTAGAGCTACACTGTATTCAGACTTGGTTTAGAGTTGTCATCCCTCCACCTTCAACACTAAACTGTTACAAGAAATCTATCTATCTATCTATCTATTGCCTGACGCCATAATCCCGTTAGGGGTGGCCATTTGACTCTGAGTTATTTGTTTTACAGGAAGGAGCACTAACCTCCACCAACCCACTTGATGACACGTAGGGAGCACGTGTGGTTTGGTTATATGGTTACCACCCAGCGTTGTAAATGGTTTCTTGGCTTACAGGAAACCATTAGGCTTGTCACTCAATGTAAAGCCACCTGTAAAGGAAAGAAAAGCAATAAGAAGTGACAGGAAAGATGGGAGAAACAGGAAGAGAGGAGGGCAGGCACAGAAAAAAGAATCAACACTAGAAAATGATGCTACTCATGCAATAGCACTAAGAAACGGATGTATAGCCATAGTACAGTATTGTCTTTTTCTGCTCATGAGCAGTGTGAAATAAGCTGTAAAAGAACGAAAATTTGGGTCAAGTTATGGTGAGGAGTACAGTAAGCAAATGGAGTGACATACTAAATCATCAATTTTGGAAGTGGAGAATCCCTTATTAACCCCTTCACCCCTATAATGTCTTTCCATTAACTTGGGTTAAATTTGTCACCTCTTAATATTGAACAACAGATTAACACTAGGATATGGTGCTATGCCCCTTTTCAAATTGCTTATTATTAAATAGAAAAAGACAGTGCTGCGGCTCTATCCTTACCACAGGATTTTTTTGTGATTGGGATCAAAATCACGTACTGTATTGATATATTACAAGAGAACACTGAAGATACTGAGATGGGAGTTTTAGGCCAAGTTAATGTGAAATGAGTAGGCTACAGTCACAGAGATACCAGTTGTTATAGAAAGGGGTAGGCCATAAAGCTATATCATTGTCCTGCCACTGAGTAAATGAAATAAGCAGCAGAACAATGAAAGTCTGGGGTAATTTAAGGTACATGAATTCTTACATTTGTCCTGAACTTAACAAAATCGCCTGGAGATAAGAGAATATAAAATGTGTTATGTTCAAGGTCAACCCTTTCCAGATCGAGACAGCTCAATAATTTTACTTCAAACTACACATGGTTTTATATAGCTGCGAGTGAGCAAAGGAGCCTGAGGAGTAAGCCACTCATGTTCTTTCTTTCTCTAATCCTTGGATGTTGCATTTAACTTATTGAGCTAAATATCATTTACTTTATAAAACAATTCATGCAGAAGTTACTTTTGTTCAAGGCTTCCAATCATGACTGCGCAGACATAACCGTCGGGTACGGGTGTGATTGAGCTTACGCAAATGATCACGGTCTGATATTTTCTCGTCAATCATGAAGCTTGCACAATCATGCTTGACAGTGAATGGAAATGACTGCACAGTCATGGTGCTGTAAAAGGGTCTCCTGTGTGAAATATTTTCTAATACCAATTCATCAGCCACACTCGTTCTTGGGCCCTATGGTTCTTGAGCTAGCGGCCTCAGAACTAACCTTGAAGAGGCGCCTCACAATATCTGCTAATTGTAGCCTACAATGCTGTTACCAGTGTATCGCCAAAATTAATTATTGCACAACTGCGCATAGTGATGCAATAATTCTTTCCCTAGATACCACACAGCTCAAGAAGAAAGGAAAAGAAGGGTGCTATGAGGGACTGGCCTAGTAAAAGAAGAATTCCCACAGACACCCTACTGTAGAACGATGAACGCTCAATCATTCCCATCCACCATCAAGCATGATTGTACAAGCGTCATGATGGGCAAAGAAATAACAAACCATGTTGAATACTCTTCAGTCATTTGTGTAAGCCCTCAGTCACACACACACGATGATGGCTGCGCATTCACCACACTTGCGCGATCATGATTGCCCCTGAACAGGGTTCCCCAGGGTTTCCTTGCGCCATAACTCTGATAACAACTTTAAATTGTACATAAAAAGGCATTTCAACATGATATTGTGACATCTTGAACTAATTGACTTAAAATATAATTTAACCTTGAAAATAGTATTTATTACATGTTTTCCAACCTTTAGATATGTAACGATAAAAAGATCTACTATTCACCCCTTATCATGATGACAATGGGACATCACTGGAACCAGGACGACGTAGAAGGGGTAGGTGGATGGTGTTGGTGTAATATATTTGCTTAATTTGTGCTATTAATTCATGTTGGTATGTTTTTACATTTATTGAACAAAATATGAGCAATTAGGGATAACGGGTAAATGGTAGATAGTGCTGAGAGGTGGAGGAAAAATACGGTGGGATGAGATTTTTTTTTTTTTTTCCTGCCAATGGCGTCTCTTGGGTAGGTAGTCCAATGCTCTGTTTATCGCCCTTCATCCAGTCTGGTTCATATGTGAAATTAGGCTCGACTTCTCGTTCCTATTACACCTAACGTGGAGCGGGGTCCTCTTTCCAGACCGGAGCTTAGTGCAATAAAGAGAGGCATGTCACAAAAACCCTAGGCAACAACCTTTACACGTATATTACCACAATCAGACACAGGACAAATCAGCAGATATTTCAGCACAATACATAGCAATATAAAACCTTATCTAGGATACGGGTATCTCGCAGGATACTTGCTTCTCTGATAGTAATGACAACACAATCAATCCTAGTGTATCAAGAGTGCAGTGAATATAGGCGCGCGGGGGGGGGGGGGTGCGTCTCCCAAGGAGGAGATAGGGGAGGGTGCGGGGAGTGACTTGTGACGGCTAGGGGAAAGTTATGGTAATACTGGAGAGCGGCAGATATTAGCCGTGAAGTTTATATGGTTTCCACTAGCCAAGGGACTTTGGTAATTGATTTTATTCTTGATTCACACTTACGCGGGATATTGGGGTGAGAGAGAATGATAAACAAGATTTATGGGTAGCGTGGGGGAGGGAGAGAATGTCATTAATACTCCCTTTCACAATATTCCTTTAGAGCTCACAGTAATGGGGGTATGTCATTATAGGGGAATCTCCAGGCGGCACAGGCTTACTAATTGTATAAAAGGGATGTCACTCATAAACATAGTTCATCAGATCTTGTTCCACACACTCGTCCTTTAGCTTCTCACTGTGATCTTATTTGCCCCGATATTCACTATATGAAATCACTGCACAATACTTATACCAGGGGAAATCACACTTAACCTAAATCACTTGTACTACAGTATCACACGTATTCATCAGGGGGATAGGCAGGAACATGTCGTCGGCGATCCTGCCGGGCTAGGGGCACCGCCAATGCGAGGCGTGCCAAGAGGGCACGGGATAACTCGTAAGGGCGTCCTCTCGCATCCTGGGCTACCCGTGGCTTCCGGGCTGGGCTCAGGAGTGTGGCCCTCGGGACTGGGGCTGAATAGCTCCAGGAACCTCTGTGATAAGTCTCGGCCTGTAGTGAGGGCCTTACGGCGTCGTGGGGGCACAGGGTGGTCGCGCCTGGGTGTCCTAGGGAGAACCTAGAGAGACTGCGAGCTGCGGTCTCCAGCGTCTAGGGGCGCCGACAGAGGAGGGCTGCGGCAGCGACTTCCACTGGGGTCTGTCAGGTGCGTCTGCTCTAGAGCCAGACGTAGGGAACAGAGACCAGGGGAGGCTGTGAGGCCTGTCTGGGTCACTCTGGGACAGGAAGCCTGGGCTCAAGTCTCCTGCCGTAGGGACGTCTCTCTCCTTACCTCTTTCTGCACACCCTAGGAGCGACAATAGATCGTCTCACGAGGAAGGGAGCGACAATAGGCCGTCTCTACCAAGACACTCTCGGAGCGACCATAGATCGTCTCACGAGGATGGGAGCGACCATAGATCGTCTCTACCGGAGCACTTTCGGAGCGACCATAGATCGTCTCTACCGGAGCACTTTCGGAGCGACCATAGATCGTCTCTACCGGAGCACTTTCGGAGCGACCATAGATCGTCTCTACCGGAGCACTTTCGGAGCGACCATAGATCGTCTCTACCGGAGCACTTTCGGAGCGACCATAGATCGTCTCACGAGGATGGGAGCAACCATAGATCGTCTCTACCGGAGCACTTTCGGAGTGACCATAGATCGTCTCACGAGGATGGGAGCGACCATAGATTGTCTCTACCGGAGCACTTTCGGAGCGACCATAGATCGTCTCACAAGGATGGGAGCGACCATAGATCGTCTCTACCGGAGCACTTTCGGAGCGACCATAGATCGTCTCACGAGGATGGGAGCGACCATAGATCATCTCTACCGGAGGGGCGCCGTCTGGAGTGCCTATGACAACTCCACTCCTAGCTGGTTCAATAATCCCATTCCGTGAAGGTAGTGTCTTTCTCCTACGGCGGTGACGGCGTGGTGGCTGCGTGACAGGGGCGCACGGCCCCGGCTGACATATGTCGCTGTTGCCGGGAGTGGTTGTGACTGGTGGCGGCTACCCCGTGGGGTCTGTGTGGGGGTGTCGGTACATCCTCGGGCATACTGAGCTGTATTTTGCTTGCCCTGTTGTCGGGGGCACTATGGTATATTTCGGGGGCACTGTTCTTTAAGTCAAGCATTTTAATATGTAAGGAGGAAAAGTAAGGTTATAGATAATAGTTTGAGAATGTTATGCGGGATGTTTTTAGCTCGACTTCTCGGACTAAAAACGCCCGCGACTGAGCGAGGTCCTCTTTCCGGACCGGAAATAAACACTTACAAAGGAACAGGGCATAAAAACTAGGCAGTACACCTTAACACATCTATTGGCTTATTTCAATACAGTTACAATACAAACAAAGAGTTACAGGATATGATGGAGACAGGTTTACAGAGTTAGCTTCCCAATAATAAGTATCACAGCGCACAGGCAGAGAGGAGAGTTCTGTAATTATATCTTGATGGTGAGTTGTAAGTTCTATATACCCGTATTGTGTCTATACGCAAAATTAGTATTTTATAGTCTCAACCGGATGCACCATGGGTAGAGAGGGCCTGGGGTCGAGAGAGTGAATATTACTATAATTGATTAGAGCGCGAGTCGCGACACTCGAGAACGTTACTTAGTCGTGGGGACACTGCTCACAGACTTTTGGTGTTATGCTGGGTGTTTTTAGTCCGACCTCTCGTCCTAAGAACACCAGCTACTGAGCGGAGTCCTCTTTCCGGACCGGAAGTAAAGCACCCACAAAGGAACAGGACATAAAAACTAGGCAGTACACCTTAACACATCTATTACCTTAACTCTAACAGGAAACACAGAATTAGCCTTTAATACAATGGGTAGGATTACACACACAGTAAGTCACTCTTCACTTGTACAGGAATATTTAATACTAATATTACAGTACCCGAATAATATGCTTTGGCAGAGATGGCGTTTTATTTACTGAGTTCGTTTCACTAGGGGAAGACGTGACCAAGAGTGGGGGGAGCGAATATAACCATAAGTGGGTAGAATGCGGGTCGTGTCACTCGCGAGGGTTACTTAGGCACAGTAGCACTAGATCGCAAGTTTCTGATGAACCCCGCACGCCCCTGCTCTAACCCACGTTTTCTTTACGTCCTCCGGTATATGGTCTTTTCTGTTCTGCCAGGTATCGGGTCACTGTGCACTGAATATGTCTATAGTCATTTATATATCATTCGGGCCTTATTCTGTTATTTCTTACTGTACACTACTGTGTTGACTGTTCACTGTGTTAACCTTATTAATGTCACTACGTACCCGTATTTTCTTTGGGTATCACCTGCTGCGCGTCCGGGGTGTGAGAGAGAGGCCCTACGGGGAGCCCTCCTGAAGGGGGCAGCGCACTGTCCGTAGGGGCGTCACTGCCCGGGTGGTAGTTGTCGTTGGGGTGCAGGGAGGCCCTCCGATCTAGGGGCCTCGACCTGAGAGGCGGCCTTCACACTGAGGCCCCGCCGATGGGGTGCAGGGAGGCCCTCCAGTCTGGGGGCCTCGACCTGTGTGGTGGCCCTCAGGACTGGGGCCGAATAGCTGCAGGAGGCTGGCCTGGCGCCTCTGGCTCCAAGGAGAGAGAGAGCCTGGGTTGTCTGGGCCTGGGGACTGCTGGCCAGACCTGGGAGTCCGGGGACTGTGGCTGCCTACAGGAGGAAGCACCGTCAGGGGTGACCTGAGGCATCGCCTCCGTCGGGTGTCCGTCAGGAACAAGGACCTCCCAGGGGTAAGTGGTAGGGCTTGGACTGGGCCACGCCACCACTCCGATAGCACCTCCGGGGAACTGCTTCTGTGGGGAGACAAAGGGCGTCCCACGCAGCCGAGAGGAAAAGGGTCAGCCGCGCAAGGGACCTCCTGCTCCGGGAGAGCCTTCGGAGTCACGAATGAGGGGCGTATGGTGGCCACTCCCTCCTCGTCACGTACGGTGGCCATGAACGTGGTTTCGTGACTCCTAGGGCTCGCAGCTGAAGGGCATACGGTGGCCGCTCCTTCCCCGTCACATATGGTGGCCGTGAACGCGGTGCTGCTCCCGAAGGAGGAAGAGGCAGGAGAGGGGTGCACAGGGGCAGCGCCCTCTCCAGTGCGTGCTGAGGCTGTAGCCGAGGGTCTACTTACCCTTGCACGCACTAAGGCCGTAGCCGAGGGTCTACTTACCGTTTCACGTACTAAGGCCGTAGCCGTGTGCCTGCCCACCTGCTGGGAAGTAACTGAAGGGCATACGGTGGCCGCTCCTTCCCCGTCACGTACGGTGGCCGTGAACGCGGTGTTACTCCCACAGGAGGAAAAGGCAGGAGAGAGGTGCACAGGGGCAGCGCCCTCTCCGGTACGTGCTGAGGCTGTAGCCGAGGGTCTACTTACCCTTGCACGCACTAAGGCCGTAGCCGTGGGCCTGCCTGCCCTTCGGGAAGTAACTCAGGCGTTACTCCCGTAGTAGGAGGTAATAGTGGATGAGGGGCGTACGGTGGCCACTCCCTCCCCGTCACGTACGGTGGCTGTGATCGCGGTTCCACTATTCCTCTCTCTGCCAGTCGGGGCAGAGAGAGGAATAGTGCAAAGAATGTAGAGCAGTAGTCTTGTCTTTTCTACCTGTGTGCTATGATGTAAGCTGCAAAAGAACATCTGGGCTTAGTTATTGAAGGCAGTATAATAATAACTGTGACAAGATATAAATATTGTGCTAGTCACTAAGTTGTGGTAAAAAAGGTATAGTGGAACTTAGTCTGCAATTTAATGGAATTTTTCTCCTATATTTTTGTACTCTTCTCTCTGGCTGTATTATTTTGCTTATAACACTGAATAAGGAGGCTGCCAGATATTGGGCAGCATGGAGAGGAAGTAGGGGAACAGGAGGGAGGGAAGTAGGGGAACAGGAGGGGGGGGAAGTAGGGGAACAGAAGGGGGGGAAGTAGGAGAACAGACGGGGGGGAAGTAGGAGACCAGGAGGGGGGGAAGTAGGGGAACAGGAGGGGGGAAGTAGGCGAACGGGAGAGAGGGAGGAAGTAGGGGGTGGAGAGGAGGGGGAAGGGGGTGTAGAAACAGGGGGGAGGGAGCCTGCTTTTCAAGTGGTAGGAAGGAGTGGAGGTAAGAAGGAAGACAAGAGGTGGAAGGGCAAGCGAGGGAAAGGAAGGAAATGGAGGAAAAGGAGGAAAGGAAGGGAGGTGATGGAAACAGGCAAGTTAGTGAGGGAGGAGGACTTGTGGGGGTGAGGGAGGGAGGGAGTTCGGAGGGGGGGGGGACACTTGCCGGCTTTCGATCATTCTGGCTTGAACTGTGGCTGGTGAAGGTTCTCATCACTTTTGGTAAGCTGTTTACCCTTTTCCTTCCTTTTGTTGCTTTGATGATGATGATTTTAATTTGTTGTAAACATTCCTGAATATTTCTAAAGGTTACTGAGGTGATTGAAATAGTTTTAACTGGAAATAGAAGGATAACATCTGTGTGGACTTTTGGGGTTGGGATGTGTGTGGAGTTGGGGTTGGTGTGGAGCTCTGGTTGTGGGTGTGGAATTTTGGCGTTCATTATGTATATGAATATTTTATTGATGTTAATGGAGTTTTTAGCGATGGCTTATAAGGATTTCTTTTTCAGGGGTATGAGTTGGAAGAAAGGGCAGTTTGACTATGAAATATGGCATGACGAGGCGAATTAATTTGTGGGTTCCTCTTCTGGCATCAAGGCATTTAGCCGTAGAGGGCTACCACCGCCACAGCTACCAAAAGTTTCACTAATACTACTAATACAACTACAACCGTCTTTGCTGTTCTACACTATTGTTGGAGGGGGCTTTTAACAGAATATTGATTCTGGTGAGTATGTCGTAACTTTTCCAATCTGATTTCTCTTCCACGTAGCTTTATATAGTCTGTCTTCTGTAGGCATTAGGTATATCGTTTCACAACTAAATTATAAAAATGTTGTAATAGCGAGTTTCTCATCTTAAAGATCCCCAGCTCCATTTCAGTTACTTGATGTCCAGGCATAGGTAGAGTGGGAGGGTAATTTTGACTAGTAATGAAAGGATTCCAAACTCACAACCAAAGCTCTTTGTAAAGATTTTTAGGCTCTTATCATTTACTTGATGACTGTCAGATTGGAAGGGTAAATTTGACTGTAGGTCTGTAACAATAACTTGGTTCAGATTTTTCTTCTGTAGCTTATTAGCAGAAAGGCAATGGTATGACTGTACATATTTCCCCACAACACTTCATGAGAGGTGCCATAAAATGCCGAATCAGCACTTTCAATGGGTAAATGATAATTATAGCCATATAGGTTCATACACACCTAATTATCTGAAATCCAGCCAAAATTTTGTGTTTAACTTCATAAAATATAAGGATTCAAAAAAACTTGCTCAGGGTAGCGTAAGGGTTTTGCCCTTAGCTCGACAACGTAAAAATTTCTAGTATGTACTATCCATCCTTCTTTCCTTCCATCCTCTTCTGTCTGTCTTTCCTTCATTCTTTCCTCGTCCTTCTGCCTACGGGTGACTTTACATTCCCTCGTGTCTTTCTTTCCTTCATTCTTTCCTCTTCCTTCTGCCTGTGGGTGACTACACCCAATGACAAGCCAAATGGTTTCCTGTACACCAGAAAACCATTTACGATGCTGGGTGGTAACCATATAACCCAATTTTGGCACCTGGTTGTTTAGTGGGTAATTATAGTGCTTCAGTCGGATTGAGCCTGTATAGGTTTATATCCAAGGGATGGTTGGGGTTTATTGCTCATGTAATGCCACTCAGGGACGAGTGAGGTTGGTCACTCAAATGTCAGGACCAACTTGCGTAGCCCTGGGCTCCTACGCTCGTCATGGGGCAATGTAGGATTGGATGATGAATGAATCAATACTGATTTAATATGCAAATACTTTTTTTTTTTACTATACATTAATATTTATGCAAAATTTGTACATATATATTTATGCAATCTAGAAGTCTGTCAAGGCATGTTGTTCAAAGGGGAAATACCTGCAAACTTTAGCACGTTTTTGCCCTAATGATGTGGTAGGTGGGGGCGCTCACCATCCACTCACTCGATGTAGTGCTGCTGTCGGGTGTCTGCCCTTTCCTCTCCTTCATCCGTCTTTCCTTCCATCCTCTTCTGTTTTCCTTTCCTTCATTCTTTCCTTGTCCTTCTGCTTACAGGTAACTTTACACTCCCTCTTCTGTCTTTCTTTCCTTCATTCTTTCCTCTTCCTTCTGCCTGTGGGTGACTCCACTGAGTGACAAGCCAAATGGTTTCCTGTACACCAGGAAACCATTTACTATGCTGGGTGGTAACCATATAACCAAATTTTGGCGCCTGGTTGTTGAGTGAGTAATTATTGCACTCCAGTCGGATTGAACCAGTCAAGGTTTATATCCAAAGGGTGGTTGGGGTTGATTGCTCATGTAATTCCACTCAGGGATGAGTGAGGCTGGTCACTCTCATCTTAAATGTCAGGACCAACAGCCTAGTCCGGGGCTCCTACGTTCCTCATGGGGCAATGTAGGATTGGATGATGGATGGATGGATGCAGATTTTTCTTTAGCAGTTAAATTAAGCACAATTTTTTGAGCAGATTTCAGATAATTAGGTGTATGAAGCTGTATGGTGATAAAAAATATTTTCTTATTGAACGTGCCAATTGCGGTATTTTGTCGCACCACTCAGTGACTAGCCTCACATTCTAGTAGTGAGCTATGGTCGCGGCACATTTCGTGTATAACACGAGATGCAAGTGATTCACGTATAATGTTCGTGTATAAATATATTCATGTATAATATATTTGCGCATAACATGATTCGTGTATATGATACGAAATCAGCCGCACTTCTGAATGGTAGGTTGCCAGGGTACAATAATGACAACCTGAGTCGTGCGTTGCGATTATAGTATTAAAATTTAGCATTCAAGAAGGAGAGATGGCAATTTTAGGTCACGAGTAAAACCAGTATAGAAACCAGGAACCCATTCCTAACTTATTAGTAAGGCTCGTCGAAGTCTATGCAACCACATCTTTGTATATTTGTGGTTATGACCCGGTGTGAGAAAAAATGGCTATTGGAGCAAGAATATTTAGCTGTTTTACTGGAAACATCATCCGGACCTCCATCACCCCAGGGTAGGGTGAGATAGGGTCCAGAACCAGAAAAAAAAACATGATAGAATGAGATACTAACTACAGTTTGCCCCAATGAATGAGGCACACATTCACTTGTCATTCAAACCTCCATAATCCTGGAATCAAAGGGCTAAGTGTTCGAGCCATTGACCATGATGGAGTGTAATTCACATTTTGCCTAAATCTAACGTGGCACAAAATTGCTCTATCCCTATTGAGTAGCTGGAATGAGTACGGTAACCTTAGAATGATGCTTGTCATGAAGATGCTATGGATGGGCTGCAAAAGGACAAATTTAGGTCTTTCAAACAAAGCAGTCATACCGGTACTCTTTCTTGAACACTGCCTTAAATGCTATAGTATGGGCAGGTTAACACTAGAATTTACTATACAGTAATTCTTTAATTTTGATTTGGTTGAAAAGTGAGAGCTCTCCATCTTGAAAACTTAGCTGTAACAAAAGCTTATTAAAATGATGCATAAGCTATGCTCTTTACTTGGTCAGAAATTTCTCAGCATCTTGAATTTTGAGTTGTAACAATAGATCAACACTAGAATGATGTTCATCATGAAGTGCTGTGGAAAGGATACCTAGTAATAGCATTGTCTTGTTCTGTCACTGAGCTGTGTGAATTGGACTGACTAATGCAATAGCATGGGAAAATTGGGTTTATGGTAAAAGTAGTGTGTGACCTACTGTATATTTGTCTAATGTAAACCTAAATAAGTTGTACTAATTTCTATAATCATTGCAGTGGTGTTTGTGGCAGCCCTGGGTTCGTGTGGATGATATCAAGATCGTCTGGTGCCAAGATGGACAGTGTGCCTTGTTCTAGGAGTGGTGAGAGACTGCATGGAGAGGTCACATAATGGAGGGTGGAAGGGCCTTGACTGCTTGGAGAGCTCAAGTGGTGGAGGGGCTGTGACTGCTTGAAGGAGAACTGCAGAAGTCTGTTCATATAAGTACAGTACTGTAGTGCATTACATTCCTAAGCGTTTCAGTTAGCTTTGTCAGATAATTATGGAAGATGGAATTAACCGAAGAGACTCGTTCTTACATTATAACCATGGATGGGATAGAGGAATGGAATGGAGAGAGATGAGAGGGTGTGTGTGAGTTGGAGGAAGGACGGTAATATGTACATGATTTATTTGTGGCCACCCCTTACACACTTAAGGCATGTGATTATAGACTGAATTTCATGCATCCACAATATATTGACTAGTTCTGTCCAGTAAAAACAAACTGGCTGTATTACGGAAACTCATTCCTACCTCCATAAGTTGCTGAAAGTTTGTGTATTCACTTAAGTACTAAAGTTGAGTGGACCAGTTACGTTAGGTGAGGAACAGACTAAAGTTTAGCTAAGCAACAAGAATTTCTTAGTGGTTTGATAATTTTTCGGTTAAGAAATTTAAATGAGGAATTTCTTTTTCCCTTGGTATTGATTTTTTTTTCCTTTTGTAATTTAATATTGATTAATGCCAGAATCTCAAGACCGTACCTGTGCTACTTTGTCATAGCACTTGCTTGAATAGCATAATTGATCACATTCATTTACTGATAATTCATTTAGATACCAGGTACTGATGCCAGAGCAAGTTAACAGAAAATATAGTAGACAATGCAGGAAATATTAGAGGACTGATGTTATTCAAACTGAGACCTAAGTTTTATCCAGTGTGGATGAGAACAAAGGTCAAGTAAATGTCTTTGTAGATGCAGCAGTCGAAATTTAATGTGGTCCATTTCACCGTGGATAAGAAGGGAATGGAAGATAATTGAGTGTGGAGGGTTAGAGGTTTGAATGTTGAAGGTAGAGTTGTGAGAGGGAGACTGAAACAGACCTGGCATGAGTGTGACCTCAGGGATAAAGGATCGAATAGAGAGGATGCTCTAGATCAAGCACCATTGAGAACAGACATTATGTGACCAGGGCAGACGTATGCAAGTACCTTGGAATGAAGAAAATGTTAGCTGATTATCTCTTTCTGAACAGTAACTTACTTCATCCATAAGTGGTCAGAGAGGCTGAGATTTAAATGTAACTTCTGTATTTTTGTTTTTTTTAACCCTTCCTCACCTTATCATTAGGTTGAAAAGATTGGGATGAAGGAAAATTAGGATTGTCACCAGGTAGTTCACTAAGTTTTTTTGCACTAGCTTAACATGAATAGGGAAATAGCATCATACTGTATAGGAATAGATGCATTGATTTCTGTGCAAATTTGTGTGAATTATTTTTCATTGAGGAAAAACTTAAGAGCCCTTGACACAGTTGTGGATTCATGCATATCAGTACGTGGATCTGGGTGACTACAGGCTGAAATTACCCTCCTGCAGTCCACAGTTCTCCATTTAAGGGATAGGTACACCCACTAAAAAAAAATTAGTAACCCCTGGGTGCATTGAGCTTTGAAATTTAAGTGAAATGGTGTTCAGTTGGTAATGTTGGTAATTCAGAATCCATGGTCCATGTCATATTGTACCATTGGACAAAGGTATTAGATTTGTAGTGGGTGTACATACCTGTATGGCAAGAATATTAACTGATAGGCTTCTTGAGATGGATGGGTTAGACATAGCCTTCAGTTATGTCCTTCAGCATGAGATATAACTAGTGTTGAGGTAGCACTGTCATTGTGGTTATTAAAGGGTTAATGAGCTCTAAAACTTGAGCATATTTGTACTTCAGGGTAGTTGGAGGGAAGGAGATGGTGACTGGTGGTAGACATCCACCACTGAGGGAAGGAGATGGTGTCCACCACTGAGGGAAGGAGATGGTGTCTGGTGGTAGACATCCACCACTGAGAGAAGGAGATGGTGACTGGTGGTAGACATCCACCACTGAGGGAAGGAGATGGTGTCTGGTGGTAGACATCCACCACTGAGGGGAGGAGATGGTGTCTGGTGGTAGACCACTACCGCCTTTGATGGAGGGGAGCAACTCGGCTGGATGCTAAAATTGTGAGTACTATTAAACGTGTTTTGCTGTAGTTCCCTATAATTTACAGAACTAAAACTGCCCATAAATGTGGTCTAGTAGAGTGTACTATACAGCGTGCATTGTTTTCTTTGAATCTTGTCCTTGTACTAGCTTTTTCTCATTGCCAGTTGGTTGCAAAACTAGCATTGATAGATGGTGGAAATTTAGAATGCACTAAAGCCTGTACTGTAGTTAAATAACTTAAGGTAGTTGCAGTAGTATCGATGAAATTTGTAAAGAACGTGTTTCGCAAATCGAAATACAGTACCTTGGTAGCATAGTAGTAGTGAAATGGCAAGCCTAACCAACATTATTTTCACCCCGTCCACCTTATGTCAGTTTTACGTAACGACTTCGTATAGTTTTAACCCATTCATGCATGGACTCCAATCAAGTCATTAAATACCATCCTGTACAACGCACCATGATGCACATCGTGTCAAACAAAGGAGGACACAAGGTTCCCGCCGATGTGTCATATTCTGGTATGTTTTTTTACCCGAGTCGTGTCATGGTGCGCTTTACAGGTTGTTAAACTAACAACTCAAACCACCTGCGCCTGAGAGAGTTAATAAGCTTTTAGTTTGAGCTGTAGGAGTAAGATGGCCTTCATTTACTCCTTCACTACAAGTATCCCCTTAGCTGGATAAAATGGTTGGCAGGAATAAAATAAAACAAGTGACAGGAAGTTCCCTAATGCCTTTTCCATAATGATTTATTCTAGGAGTTAAAACAGTCAGTTGAAGACCCATGCATGTGGAAGGGACAGCAGTGTTGATAGTAAAACCCTCTCCTTTATGTGAACTTGTTTTTCAAAGTTCCATTGATACTTTAAACTTATCAAATAACTCTTCTTCATTCATGATGAAGCATGGCAATTGGGTGCGGATGTTGAGAAGTGTGAACGTCTGACCGTCGAAGGTAGGGTTGCGAGATGGTTCAAAATGACTTGGGACGGTCAGTGTGACCAAAGGGATGAGAGACTGAATAAGGAGGCATCCAGAGATTGAGCAGCATGGATAGCCACCATTAGGCGACCTAGGCCGACGTATTCAAGCATGTTGGAGCTTTCATAAGTGACATACAGTATTTCCAGAATATTCATTGTACATATTTTGAACTGAGATATAGCCTTCATTAACCCCATTGGTCAGAAGTCTTAATGGTAAACTAGCCAGGTGGTTGCAAGAATAAAACCAAAAATCACTAAGGATGGGGTGTTATGGAGCTTCCTTAACTGCCAAGAATACAAGCCAGTGCATGACCTCTTCATTTGTATATTGTCTTCTAGTCTGCAAAAAGGATTCTGAAAATATTAACAAGAAAATATGACGCTAGGCATGAAATGCAATGCAAAGGATGAGGAGCAATAGTCTTGCTGTTCTACCTCTGGACTGTGATTATAAGCTGCAAACGGACATACTGTAGGTTTTTACTTTTACTTGGCCTAAAACTGCTATCGTTTCCATCCTAAATGCTGAGTTGTAACAATATATTAACACTAGAATTTGATGCTGGTCATGAAGTCTTATGCAGAAGACATAAAGCAATAGTCTTGCCTTTTCTACCTGTGAGCTGTGATGTAAGCTGCAAAAGAACACCTGGGCTTAGTTAGTGAAGGCAGTATAATAATAGCTGTGAGAACGTATAAAAATATTATGCTGGTCACGAAGATGTGGTAAAAAGGGTATAGTGGAACTTAGTCTGGAATTTAATGGAATTTTTCTGCCATGTTGACGAACTCTTCACACTGGCTTGTATTGTTAGAAAGATCCCAAACCCCTTCCTAAGTGATTATTTTGCCCTTAACACTGAATAGAGAGGCCGCCAGAGATCAAGCAGCTTGGAGAGCCGCCATTAAGTGACCAAGGCTGACGCATGCAAGCATGTTGGAGCCTTTATAAATGAAGCGAAACTTTACACTGCGTTATAGTCTTCAAGCATCACCATACTCTTCTTTTATAACTTTCATAAGGATATTACCCAGCCATGTCCAGAAATAAATCACTTAGGAAGAGATGTTAAGGAGCCTTTAATGCCTAAAGTTATGAACCAGGTGGCCTGTAGGCTGAAGAAGGCCCTCTGCTGCAATTCACCATCTTCCATTCAGGGGGTAGGGAAGTAGTTAAGGAATGTTTATATAATTAGGTGGTTTCAAGTCAATTTTATGAGGCCCAACAGAGTTTCTTCAGCTCCTTTTTAAGTGGGTTCATTTAAAAGTAATCATAAAAATCGTACTTACTGTTTTTCATGCTGGCTTGCGACTGTTTTTCTTGCCACCTGTGCTTTTTCCTGCCACCTGTGCTTTTTCCTGCCACCTGTGACTTTTTTCCTGCAACCTGTGACTTATTCCTACTGCCTGTTGCTGTTTTAATGTTTTTCCTGCTGCCTATGACTCCTCCCCCTCCCCCCTGCTGCCCGGGACATTTTTCCCTGCTGTCTGTGACGTTTTTTCTTTCTGCCTCTGATTTTTTTTTCCCCCCTTCTGCCTGTGACTTTTTTCCTGCTGGCTGTGACTTTTTTTTTTCCCCCTGCTGCCTCTGACGTTTTTGTTTTCCTTGCTGCCTTTGTGTGTGTGTGTGTGTGTGACGCTTTTTTTCCCTTCTGCCTGTGAAGTTTTTTTTCCTTCTCCCTGTGAAGTTTTTTCCCTTCTGCCCCTGACTGTTTTCCCATCTGCCTGTGACTTTTTTCCCTTCTGCCTGTGACATTTTTCCCCTTTTGCCTGTGATAGTTTTTTCCTTCTGCCTGTGACAGTTTTTTCCTTCTGCCTGTGACAGTTTTTTCTTTCTGCCTGTGATGGTTTTTTCTTTCCTGCCAGTGACAATTTTTTCCTGTCTGACATTTTTTCCTGCCGCCTGTGATGTTTTTTTCCCTCTTGGCTGTGACTTTCCTTTTCTCAGCTTCTGTGATTGTTTCCTTCAGCCAGTGACCGTCTTTTAAATGCAGTGTCCAGGCATCTTGCAGTGAATGGATCTTGATGTTAAATTTCAGGATTTTTTCCCTCGAGCTTTTTTTTAATGTAATCCAAACTATAAAATGCTGTTTCTGGGAGTACTTTTTTCCTTTAACTGCTTAACCACATATAGAAATATACCTTGCAATGTAAATAGGTTGATAAGAGAGAGAGCAGTGTTTACAGTTTACAGTTTTTGCCTTTGCCTTCAATAAAAACTCGGCAAGCCTAATCTCTAAATATGAAACCCACCTGTAATTTGGCCATCATCATCGTTGTCGTCGTCATTTAGTGGGTAAAGTGTTTCCATTGGTTGTTTGAAATTTGTTACATGGGTGTTTACTTCGTTTACTTCTGTATTATTTACTGTAGGTACCAGCTGGTCTAGTGGGTTAAGGTGATCCAGGTAGATGTACTTTGGTGTGTTAGGTGTTTTTTATGTACAGAATTTGAACTTGTGATCTTGTGTTTAGATGCTCCAGTTGGCAGGTGTTTGAATGTTAGCTGGGTGTGTATTAGTGTGTAATTAGATTGGCTTAGTGTACTATAGGTGCCTGGTGGTTTAGTGGGTTTGGGTGCCTGGTGGGGGTGAGGTGCCTTTTGGTTAAGTGGGTTTGGGGACCTGCTACCTCAACAACCACTGCTTTGTATTTCAGTTTGGGAGTAGTCCAGTTCCATCAGATGAAAACAAATCAATTAATGTATCTTCTTTTCTATTTGCAGGAGGTGAGTTGACTTCTAACAAGTTGGTTGAAGATTATAGAAAAAGAAAACCCAGCTATGTAGAGGATAATTCCTTTTGTTCCAAGAAGATTGGTAATGTGTTAAACCCACATATTTCATTGCTTTAATTTGGCCAAAAACTTCCATGCTAGTCATGAAGTGCTGTGGAAAGGGTATAACTTTGGCTTAAAAATATGCAAATCATGAAAAAGTGCTGTGGGAGGGGTTTAACTTTGGTCTATAATTACCATCTTTGAATCTCAAGTGTTTAGTTATATTACATTGGAATTAGTGATGCTAGTCACAAAGTTCTGTGAGAAGGATGTAGAGGCGCCCCCCACCCCCTTTTTTTTTTTTTAAGTGAAGCTGCTAAAGGATAAATCTTGGCCAAGGTAAAGTGAAAGAACTGTAGTTGTGTATACAGAAAGTCCTCGTTTGTGCTAGTCATGAAGAAGTGCTCTTGAAAGTTAGTGAAGGAGCTGTAGTTAGTTTTTTTTTTTTTTTTTTTAAGTAGTTTACTTGTTATCCCTCCAAGCTCGTTTGTTAGTCATGAAGAAGTGTAGAATTATTTTGTCCCAAGGGTTATCTGAGCATGAACATGGTGGACTGCAGGTTGAATTTGCCCTTCACCTGCAGTCAGCCAGTATCTTTTGGGAGGATATGGTTAGTAACAGACTCATTAAGGCAAGTCTCCAGTATTTAAAAAATGGGTTAATATGACTGAGTAAAAGTCTTCTCATTTAGCTTCTTTGGGACCAAGCAGGTTCTAAAAAAGCAGAAACTGCCAAATGACCAGGAAAACCAGCTTCTAGCAATGATGGTCAGTCACCCCAGTGCAGTGATAGAGTCTAGAATGCATTATTGGTCAACTCAGGCATTAAATCAGCCTTCTGTTTCTTAAGGTCTATATACAGTAGTGGAAGAGCTTACACCGAAACCTTCCATTATCTTCTTACTAGGAACACCTGCCTCCAGTTTTTCAATAATTCCACCTTAGTGATAGCACCTTATGGGTGTGTTTATTCTCAACACCAGTAGGCATTCCACCAGCAGAGTCTGTAGTACAATACGAGAACGAGAGGATGACCGTAAAATAGCACGACAAAGTTTCCAGATTTTCAAAGGGTCCCGCGAACAAAGCCAGACACTCACGAGTCGTTAACTCGTGATGCCCAGCGGTGCAGTGCTGGCAAGCAGTAATCTTCAAAAGCGCTAAGCTCAGCTTTAAAATGCTCTAAGCCATAGGTGAACTGTTCCAACTTTCACATTAAATTGGACTTCAAAATGTGCCAGATATAGAACAAAATATAATAATTATTGGCACTATTGTGAAAGCACAAGGTGTAGTGCCAAATTGGCCGATCGGCTCAGCATATGTGCCGGAAGGACAGAGACCTTTCCTAATGGAACTGTTTATGAAAATCACCGAAAGACTGGAAATACTTTAAGACCAGATGCCGAATGAGGACTTTTAATGTAGTAACCAAGGAGACTTCTGTAGTCCACCACTTTCCTTAAGGAGGAGAGGGAGAATTGAGGGATGTTTTGTTTAATGGGATGTGAATTGAGGGACTAGTTTCAACTCGTTTCTGGCCAAGCAGACCCATCAACCACAGGCAAGCAACAGCTTCTTGCAGGGCCACCCCACACAGTAAACCGATGTTCCCTTGTGGCTGACAGCATCCTGCAACAGTGAGGTGCTGGGAAAAGTGTAGAGGTTTGGTTCCTAAATGGATGCCACATTTGCATCTC
This sequence comes from Coenobita brevimanus, assembly GCF_032717465.1. NCBI lineage: Eukaryota > Metazoa > Arthropoda > Malacostraca > Decapoda > Coenobitidae > Coenobita > Coenobita brevimanus. The sequence continues at coordinate 4,470,774 of NC_137030.1, read as the reverse complement.
CACCTAGGTAACAAGGGCGCCATAGCAAGCACATCACGCTGTAATTTGAGTGTATGGTTACCACCCAGAATTGTAAATGGTTTCCTGGATTCAAGGCATTCGGTGTAGGATCATCTGAAATGGAAAAAGGAGAAATAAAAAGTGACAGGAAGGAAAGGTAGAATTAGGGAGAGCGGAGGACAGAGGGAAACTGAATGATAAAGGAGGAAATAGACAGTACTGCATGAAGTGATAGAAGGACGATCCCCTTTTTTTTTTTTTAAGGAATGAAAAACATTAATAAAAAAAAATAATCCTACCACCTGAGGGATTAGTACGCAAGGAAACTCGGGAAATCGTCTCTTGTGCTTGTGGTCTTATATCTGTAGCACATTGATATGCCAATAACAGAGGAGATAGTGCCACCTCATGAAGGCAACCCTCTCCATTGCCTATAAAGATTCATTATAAGTTATAGCATGTTTTAAAACCTGACATCCATATTCCGTTTTGTCTCGGTTGATGGCAGTGTGTTGTCAGATTGGAGAATTGATATGACTAATAACCATAGGTGATGGTATCTAGGGTTGGTGGCAGTGCTGTTAAAGCAGGAGGAGTGTGGCCATGTGTGGTTTGCCACGAGGGTGTGGGAACTAAATACATTCTGTTCAGTGTTTGATAAGTGGGTGCATAAGAGATGTAGTGGTATTAGAGGTAGACTGTGAAAAATGCTGATTTGGTGTGTTTAGAGTGTGGGGAGAGCATATGGAGATTCAGGCTTGAAAGGATTGATCTTGCTGGTGAGTTGTGTGGAGGATTTATTAAATTTTTATTTTGGGGACATGTTATGTACTGGAGGTGGGGCTGATGTTAGCGCTGTGGCTAGGATAAGGAGTGGTTAGAGAAAGTTCAGAGAGCTGTTGCCTCCTGATGTGGAAGAGGGCTCTCCCTCAGTGCTAAGGGATCTTTGTAATGCTGTACGATGGTGAAACCTGGGTAGTGAAGGAGGAGGATGTTCGTAGGCTCAAACGTACAAAAATGACAATGATTAGATTTGTTTGTAGTGCATCCTTGAATGGCAGGCCTTGGGAGGGGTGTTAGGACTGCAGTTGAAGAGTTGAGAAGGATGGACCTTGAATGTATTGGTGTAATGATAAGGAGGGGTAGATTGAGATGATTTGGACATGTGTAGAGGATGGAGGATGAGGGGTGAGATTGTATAGGGTAGACTTGTGAGAGGCAGACCAATGAAAGACCTGGGATGAAGTCGGAGTAAGACGTCAGGTATAAGGGACTGGACAGGGAGACTGCCAGAGATCAAGCAGCATGGAGATTTGCCATTAGGTGACCATGCAAGGATGTTGAAGCCTTTGTAAGCGATAGAAAAGGAAATGATATAATCAAGGAGACTGATTCATACCTCAATACTATAAGGATCATCAAGCAATGCAGCCCCTCTCCACTTCTCCCCCCCCCCCATTGTTTCGTTTGTTTCTCACCAGTTGTCAGTTGAAAAGTTTTCAAAAGTCAGGGTACCAAATTTTCCATTACCAGTTGTGTGGAGGGAACCTGTGACTAGACGAGGACATCTGTATATGCACTGTCTGTATTTGTGGATGTGGAAGCCTCTCTTGGCCAGTTACTCAGTCAGACCATTTGGTTTTTCAGAAGAAACTTCACTTGTTTAGATTTTAATATTGCGGCCCTCCTGATCCCACATCCATTACTTACCGGTATATATACTGGTATGTGCTGAGCATAAAAAATTTTCTTCATTCCAATAAATGATTATTTAATATAAATGTTTTAATATTCTGTCTAGTGGAGTACACTATTTTTAGGCTCTTAAGACTTTGATATGAAAAACAGCTTGATTTTGACAGCAGTCCTAGAATTTCCTATATTTTGGAGGTATTAAAATTAATTGTGCTTTTTAAAATCTTGCGTCAGTTTTGTCAGTGAAATATGTTGCAACTTCAAATCAAATACTAAACACATAACCCAAAAACTGCAACAAAGAAAAAAAAATCCATGCTCCTGGTGCAGACAAAAAATTATTTGAAATTTATCGGCATTTTGCCTTAGTGGCACATAGTGATGCAGCGTGCCAGTTTTTATTCCGTCTGACTGCAAGTGTTGGATGTTTATCTCATTTCCGTTGCTGTGTTAATGGTCACTGCTCCTCAGAAACGTCTGCTTGCATCCCTCCACCACTCCGGTAGGTGTGTAGCACCTATCTAGCGGCAAACTCTCGTCCCATTTCTGCCGAACTCTGTAATGCAGGAGTTTATCATTACCCCCATTGCATCATGTATGCAAGAAGTCAACTCTGGAACTGCTTTCTTCTTCACTTCCTACTGTCTATGACTCTCCAGTGTCCAGGCATCTCAAAATTATTTGGACCTGATAATTAACGTATATTGAATTTAGCTCTTAACATTGTTTTTTATTGGGGGGAACAATCTTTAAGGCTTTGGTTCCTTCTTCGTTGCATAAAATATTTATTTAAATGGTTGTGGGAACAACATTGCCTAGAAATTATCTTTGTAGCGTTCATCTGTCATTTGGACTTAAAGACCAGTTATCTGGGTATGAAATAGCAGTGTAGGCCAGGAACAGCATACTGCTTTAATATATACTATATTAGTTGCCTATTTGCACCAGACCATTAGCGATAAGTTTAAACTTCAGCCCGTCTCGGTTAAGATGAGTCTGTTTACTATATGATCAAGAACTGAATAAGTAGGAGACTATTCATAAGAGCAAAAGGTAACTTTTATTGTAATTTTTTTAAGGGAACAAAGTCTTAAAGGTGAGAAATGTTACTTCGTTACTTGTAAAATATAACTTGTGGGCTTATTTATTATCACTGGAATGAAGATGTTTTATTAAGGAAGACCTGTTGTTGGTTGATATGTTATGCCTGCATTCCACATCTTAGTCTAGTCAGAAATAGGTCAATATTGTCTTTCGCTCCAAAAATTAGAAGTGGGAGACAATATGGAGGTGGAGTGGAGATGATGGAGATAACTAGGAGAGTGTGTGAGTGAGGTGGAGGAGGAGACTGAGGATGAGATGGAAGGATGTAGTAGAGTGGAGAGAGAATTAACGGAGTGTGTGCGTGTGAGTGAGGTAGAGGTAAGGGAAGAGGCAGGGCGAGACGAGTGATTGAGTGGAGAGAGAGATGAGAGAGGGGGGTGTTATTTGGGGAATGGAGAGTAGGACACTGAGAGAGTTTGTGATTGAGGTGGAGGGATGTAGTGGGGAGGTATATGAGAGGGGGGTGTAAATTGGAAGAACAGCGAAATGGCAAGGTACAAGAGGCAATTTGCACCCTTACAGGATTAGTGAATCTGGCTTTAGGTTGAGATAGCTTGTGGACACCTTCACATTTATGGTTATAGTAATATGGCCTTGAGTTAAATTAAGGTTTGTTTTGCTGCGATTATACTCAGAACACTAACATGGCCTAAAATTTTAACATTTCCAGGCTGAATTATGAGTGTTTAAAACATGATGCTAGTCAGAAACACTGAAAAGGATTTTGAGCTCTAGCATTGCCTTTATGCTCGAAGTTGACAGCTGGAAAAGAATGAAAAATTGGGCCAAGTTACAGTGGAGTGTAAAATTGTTAGGTTCAGTGCAATGTGATTTTGTTGATGGATATTTAACATGCATCGCAACAGTGCATGTTATTGTCTTTGAACCCTTCAGTACTGTGATGTCTTCCAGTTTATTGTTGCTACATCTCACATTTTATGAACGTTTCTTCTTGCTGCTGCTGCCACAATATTTTATTCAGTTTAGGAAGGAATTCTTGCACCTTCTCTGTCCTCCTTTCCTGGCACTGGCCTACCCTGCACCCTTGCCTCTGCAATATGAGAAGCCACTCACTTGCCCTCCCCCTTCAGTATGTCACTCCCTTAAGCTTAGTAACATCGTGTGGTGTCAGCAGGCATAAATGGCCCTTGTACTGAAGAGGTTAATTGTTTGTACTCAGTGCTTTGATATGCCATTTTGTCTTGTGATTTGTGTTGATCTTTAACCTGCATTAATGCAAACATAGGGTGCACACTGTGTTTAGGAATTAATGCATGTTAATAAAGCCCCTCTCATCCTTTGTTGAGTGCCATGTTTATTTGTAAAGCTCTGCCTGGCTTATAGCTGTGTAGAGAGCTATACGAGACATGGCATATACAAAGGGATGAGCAGGGCACGCTCCTGGAAGCATCTAGGGGAAGGGCGCCGAACCTTTCTCGATAAATGGGCCATGAAAATAAGGAGTGGCAACCCTCACACCTTGGGGTTACCAGTCCTTATTTCTTTAGCCCATTTATCGAGATAGGTTATTTTTTGACATCCACCACTCTTGTGTATATCTTGTGGAAATAAAACCAATATAATTACAATGTCTTTATTGTATCTTTTCTTTACATATATATTTTTTTAAATGTGGACTTTGAAAAAATACCAGAGAGAATAATACCAAGACATATAAATAGTACAAAGGACATAACACTTTGTACTATTCACATGTCTTGGTATTATTTTCTTTGATATTTTTCCAAAGTCCACAATATTTACACATTATGAAGGAGAGATCACTGTTGTGGATTGGTAACATAGAAGCAAAGAAATAAAAATACAATAAATGAAATGTATTAAAAATATTAAATTACTTAAGGGGGAAGAAGAGAGCAGCAGACGAGAGCAGGGCAGAGGAAGGACAGCACTGCAGATAAAGGTGACTGTGTCAGAGGGATGGCAGGCCAACAATAGTAGGACAGGACACAAGCCAACAATAGCAGGACAGGTCACATGGCAAGAACAATATAGATGGCAGGACAGAGCAAGCCAAGAACAGCGAAACATAACAGAGATGACAGGGCAGTACAGAGCAAGGTAAGAACAGCAGGGGAAGTAACTGTGCAAGGCAGGGTATGACTAGGGGGAGGCGGTGGCTCAGTCAGTAGAGAGGTGGGCTACAGTCCCAAGGGACCCAGGTTCAAATCCCCGCTGGGGCAGGGAACAGTTTAACGATTTGAATTACATTAAATCAGGCTTTACTGATCTACCAGAAGCTCCGCCGACATGTCGTAAAAATACCCCCGCTAATACCAATACACCAGTCCTGTATGAGACACCCCTAGCATGTATTCAATATGGACGGTGGGTGTTAGCGCCGAAGTGGTGACATGTAGAGGTGCATGGTATGTTGGAGGACTGCTGGGCCTTGATAGCAGGCTGTGAAGCCTATGCCCAGAGTCGGACACATAAAAAAAAAAAAAAGTATAGAACGGGTGCAGGGGAAGTAAGACATGGTGTGACAGGACAGGGATGGCAGGAATGGCAAGGCATAGTAAGGGTGCAGGGGAGGGCAATGCAACAGTGCAAGGCACGTAAGAGATGGCATGACAGGGCAGGGATGGTATCAAAGGACAGGACAGGGAATAGTAAGGCTGTGTATTGCAAGGGTGCAGTGGAGAATATGGCTGTGTGTTGCAAAGGTCCAAGGGAAGTTATGGCAGGACAGGACAGGTTAGGGATGACAGGAACAGCAGGGCAGGGGAGAGAGATGCCAGGGCATACGGAGGGTGCAAGGGAGGGCACAGCTGTGTATTGCAAGGGTATAGGAGAGATATGGCAGTATTACAAGGATGCAGGGGAGGACATGGCTGTGAATTGCAAGGGTGTAGGAGCAATATGGTTGTGTATTGCAAGGGTGCAGGGGAGGGGAGGTAAGTGCAAAGATGCAGGGCAGTATGTGTGACAGAAAATGGATGACAGGGCAGGACAGGGATGGCAAGACAGGAGTGACAGGACATAAATGAAAAGACAGTGATGGAAGGATAGGACAAGGATGGCAGGAATAGCAGAGGACACCTGGCAGGGCATAACAAGGGTGGTGGTGGTGGTGGTAATAGTAGGGTGCGTTGCAGGGTGGTAATAGTAGGGTTGTTGAGAGGTTGGATGGGTGGTGAGGTGAGGAAGAGAAAGGATGAGAAGAACGAGGAGGAAGAGGAGAAGAAGCAGATGGAGAGAGGGAGCTTAATACAATACTTAATTATATGAAATACTAAAACACAGACAATAAACGATTTGTAGTATAATGCCAACTAGGGGTATCATTAGTTTAGGCTTCAGAAACTGTTTGTTAGTCAAGTGATAACAATAATAACTTACTGGCAAACCCCTTATCAGTAATTCCCCATTTAAGATACTTTCACTAAGCACAGTTTCTCTCTTAATCAGTCAGTCAAAAATACAAACAAACACTTTTCACATATGCTGCTTAATTAATCCCAAAGGTGTGCCATGAAAGGTCAAGATTAATTCATCTGAAAATATTATTAATTGAAATTTAACACAAATACCTATCTTGATAGTTGCTGTCTTGCAAATGATCCTTAAATGCTTGAGAAAAAGTCCCTCTTGCTGGGACCTAACCCTTACTTCATGCAATGTTCACCTATCAACAATTTATGCGAATATACTGTATGTCAAGTATTAAATGAGGAATTACTTTTTGCTGGAATTATACGCAAACAAAAGTCACAATTTACACATTTAGTTTCTTAATAGTGTGCAAAATGTGCCATTACATCTCAGATGATGTGTTTTAATATAATTCAGTCCTGTACATATATATACTGAGGAGCTTGACTCTCTAGGCTCACAGCATTTGGCCATCAACCAAGCTAAGAGGTAATGTATCTCAGTCAAGTGATAATTAGCTACAGAATAAATCAAGAGAAATTATATAATGTACAGTCGGCCACAGAAAAGAAAAAAAATTAAGACAAACATAAACTATATTAATGACAAATGTTCGTACTGTATACAGCATATGAAGGGAAAATTCTCAACTCACTAATCTCTGACATACGGTAAATGAAGGGAATCAAGTGGGGATGTTTAATGATGGGAATAAACTCAGAATGATTGTTATTCTGGGATATAAAGGAAGGGAAACAACTCAAGATGCCCATTAGTAGTTAACTATGGATGATCATTAGTTCTTAATTTCTCAGAGCTAGTCAGGGGAGTATTTTTTTTTTTTATGCAGAAAAAAAAAAAAGGCTTTAGGAAATAATAAACAAGAGAGAGACTAATTCAAGATCAGTTAATTTGGGGATTCTGGGAAATATTGTATTTAAAAGACTGGTCATAGGCAGAGGGAAATAAAGACTGAGGACGACAGTTTCAAAGTTGACTCATTGCAAATTAAAATCTTTCAAACAAGGACTATAGGTGACAGACTGAGGAGTACATCACTATGATGTGACAGTAATAAAATTGCAAAAATAACATATGAATACAAGAAAATAGGCATACAAATATAACACAACAAATATCAGTATTTCAGGCAGGATAATATATGCAAAACACCTATTGTTATTGTTGGGTAAAAAAGCACTATGGCTTATCAAAGTCCTTTTATCAGTCACATTTATGATCTTTTGGGCTGATAATACAGGTTGTTGTGGTGGTCCCAGGCTCATTTTCATTGTTAAGATTCCCAGTCAATGCTAGAGAAACTAAATACTTGAATTTAATGAAAGAAAAGGGGCAATATGACCTTCAAAAGAGAGTTAAGCTCCAAATTTATCCTTACAACACAGCTTATCCTCTAATAATCTTTTTCAGACATGTGTGTGAATCTTACTACCAGCAGCCTGCTTTAGAAAATGACAAGCATATATCCTTCACAAAATTACACAGCTCATTTAGCGACATCTCGTTCAAGAACCTAGATGATCAGCACACACATATAAGGTACGCAAACAACTGACACTGTTTCATTTTGTCAGGGAGCAGTTACTGTACACCACTAAAAATGCTAAAACTGATGCTATATTGGTTCAGAGAAGTGGTTTGGTTACAGCACATCTACAGAGGAATACAGGACCACACCAACAGCAGTCCACAATTAACTGAACCATAATATAGGGCTGCTCATATAATTATATATTGTGTTCTTGGCTTAGTCTGCTAGTATGGGGCATGCAGATATTTTGATGATTTACAAAAATAGCCACTGGGTATTCAACTATGCTTCAGTTAAGGTAAGGGCATCAAATTACCATCTCTCCTTTGTAAATGCTATTTGAAACAACACAACTGTATTACGGTGTTAGTCATGAAGAAGTGCTACGGAAAGGATGTTGGGCCACAGTGCTATCTTATTCTGCCAGTGGGATATATGAAGTAAATCTGCATGAAGAAAAAAAAATGTGTGTGTGTGTGTGTGTAATTTACCGGGTCGGTCAGGATCACTTGATGGTCGTGATCGTCAGCTTATACCCTCCCGGAAGGGAGCTGAGAGCTCATATAGTCCGATCTAAGGGCAAGGCTGTGACCTTCACACACTCACACACCCGTCCCCTTGCTCAAGGGGGACAGTAACCACCCACTTCGTCAGTGAAACTTTTCGCAACCTGAGCGAGGCGCGAACTCCCGTCTACCAGATGGCAAGCGAGAACGTTACCACTGCACCAGCGAGCGGTGTGTGTGTGTGTGTGTGTGTGTGTGTGTGTGTGTGTGTGTGTGTCTAGTTGTTCAGTTTGTACCGTATATGGATAAAGCTATAAGAGATAATAATAGGTAGGGAAGTGAATATATTGAGTGCCTAATGAGAGAGGGAAAGGAATGGAAACTTTATGAACTGTTCCTTGCTGATGATACTGTACTGTTAAGTGAGGATGAATGTGCACTGCAAGGCTTGGTGAATGAGTTTAAGGGTGTAAGTAGGAAATGGAATCTAAAAGATAATGAAGAGAAGAATAAAACTATGGCCTTGAGGGAAACGATGTCACAGCATGCACAGTGAGACTGGACGGTGAGGACATCGAGAATGAGAGTGTATCCAAGTACTAAAGTAGTGTGATGAGTAAGGATGGAAGGAAGTGCTTGACAGGATACAGCAAAGTAGGAAGGTTGCTGGATCATTGAAAGCTGTGATAAGGAATAGGGAAGTGAGCATGGAAGTGAAGCTTGGATTCTGTTGGAAGAACACAAATCAAGAGTGAGTGCAGTAGAAATGAAGTAGAATTGTGTGGAGTTTTATGAACAGACAGAAAGACAAATGAAGACATAAGCAAGTGTTGTGGTACTGTTAGAATACTTTGACATGGTTTGGCCGTGTAGAGAGAATGCAGAATAAGAGGCAGACTAGAAGAATGTTTGTGAGAGAGGTGGCAGAGGAGAGGAGGGAGAGACTAAGGCTGACATGGAAGAATGGAGTGGGGAGATACAAGGGAGGGGAGTGTGAGCTGGAGAGAGGGAAGTCAAAAGGCAGAGGACAGGGTGATTTATTTAATTTATTTATGGCCGCCCCTTATGTGATTGAGGTGTCGGCATTGGATAGATAAAAATGGAGGGGAGAAATTTGTGCTTACTTAAAACAAGTGAACTTTATGCAATTACTGGAAGCAAATGCAATAGGAGATATTTGATTAATTTATAAAAATAATGCAAACAGTGGATCCAAACAAGCACTCACTATAAAGTAAGGAAGGATTATGGGAAATGGAAAAGGATGCACGGTAGACATTGGTAGTGCTGACTGAGCTGTTCACCACATCAGTCATCATCATAATCATTATAATAATCAGCATCATCCATCATATTGTACTCATCATTGCAGTCATAACCATCATCATCCTAACTTCTTCCCACCTATAGGCATTCTATTTTATGAAGGCAGTTTGGGTAGTTCGACCTGGGACCTCACACCATCAGCTCAGTTGCCACATAACTGCCACACACATGCTCCCCCCCCCCTTTCTCATATTTATATTAACTATTATTCTTGTTTCGACTTTTCTTCCACACCACCCGAGGTAAAAGTCTACAGGCGCATTTTTTTTTTTTTAGAGGTTTCCCCAGTAGGCCTAATCCTCTTTCTGATTTTTTAATCAGATAATTCATCATCTGAACTTTATGATAAGTGGATAACGAATGAACCCACAAACTGGTCCACTAACTTTCCTTCCATCCTCTTCCTGAAGCTGCTCAGCATGCTTCACTGCCGGCATCCAGTTTTGCAGTGTGACAGTACTTAAACCTTCTATAACTAGAAGCTTTAGATCTGCCATTTTAAAATTGTTCTTCTTGGCTACATATCCCTTCACTTGAGCCCAAATTAGTTCAACAGGGTTGTACTGGCAGTGGTATGGGGGTAACCTTACAACCCTATGCCCTGCTTCTTTAGCAGCGATATCAATCAGATACTTTCTGCCGTTGTTGCAAAATTTCTTTGCAACCTCATACAGCTTTGCTTTCAGTAAATCATCACTGGGCTGAGCTCCCTTATCTCACCTTTTTGCCATGATAAGCTTGGCAATTTTCTCCAGCTGCACGGAATGGTATGGAGCGTTGTCCATCACAATGACAGAGTTGGGTGGAATGTTAGGTAATAACTGATTCCTAAACCAGTTTTCAAAAGCTGCAGCATTCATCTGGTTGTGATAGTCGTCGTTGTTTTTTGCTTGAAAAACTAATTCGGCATTCTCAACAAATCCATCTTTCGTTCCTGCATGGAGAATAATTAGACAGCTTCCTTTTCCAGTGGGTGGCTTTATTCCTGTTGCATGTTGGGCTGCAGTGTCTGTCCAACATATGTCCACAGTGTAGTTCTGGTTCACCCAAGTTCCATCTAGATAAACAACAGTCTGGAATGACTGCTTCAGTTGCCGCATTTCTCACAAAAATCTAAACCGAGTTGCAACATCACTCCTTTCCATAAGGAATTTGCGGCCATTAGTCTTTGCAAATTTGAATCCTTTTTGGAAGAGAACCCTGTGAAGGGACTCATTGCAACCATTAAAGGTGACTTTCTCTCTGAGGTCTTCTCTTATTTTATGCAAGGTAGGGATTTCTTTCCTCTCATAGAATCCTAAGACAGTTCTTCTGAGGACACACGTGTCAAAATCATCGAAATTGGTTACAGTTGAAGGGCGATTTTTTTTTATGGTGAAGAGAATGCAGGCTCTTGTTACATTTTGCGTGCTGCAAGCATTATTTAATTTTGAGCAAATTCTTTGCAGTGTCCTTTCACTGATGTTGGTGGCTTTCGCTGTTCGACCAACTGCTTTTGAGAGCTGTATTAATGGTCTGTTGTTAGCCTTTTCATTTAAGAAAACATACTTACATTGTAAATAATTTCTTTGGCTTCACTGCGGAGAACGCGAGAGCTGGTTGATGGGCAAGCTTCCATGGCGGAAGGCTGACCAAGTATGACCCGCACACACAGGGCTATCCCTCGTGTCACCACCTGACAATGTCGCAAAAGCAATGCTGACAAGTCTTATGAGATTTATACTATACTATAGCCGTTTTATTGAATAACATCTATACAGAGTATTTAAATTTCATTTATAAGTAATTACTAGCTTAAAATAGGGGAAGAGAGGAAAGAATAATCCCCCGAGCTAGACCTCATTAGATCATATAGCCCTACTAGGATGACGGGAGAGCACTACCCCTCCCAGCCAGGCAGCCACCTGGGCGGGGCACAAACTCTCGACCTCATGGTCTCGAGCCCGACACCCTACCACTGAGCTACCGTGCTCCCCGTAAAATAGGAGAGACAGAGAGAGGTGAGCAGGAGTAATTACATGTGTAGCAGCAGTGATATGGCAACTATGCCAGTGGTGTGAGGTCCCAGATCGCTCCACCCAAACTGCCCTCATAAAATATAATGCCTATAGGGATGCAGTAAGGTATGGCCCAAAAGGAAAGGACAAAACACATGTAATCACACATGTTACATATGAACCACACTGTATTTTGAGCATCTGTGGCATATAACCGGAATTTATTGCATCTGTTTGTGATGTACAAGCATGTGCAAAGTATGCCAACAATACCACACTTGTTACTAACCTTACTCAAACTTTTAGCACATTTTAAGAAGTACATTCAATTTCTATTTGATGAAGAATACTGTAGTGCCACACACACTTTGATGGAACAATAAAGTTGACAGGGGCGAGGTTTGTATACAAAGAGAATTGTCAACATCGCAGGGTTGATTGGTGTGGGTGACTTTTAGCACATTTTAAGAAGTACATTCAATTTCTATTTGATGAAGAATACTGTAGTGCCACACACACTTTGATGGAACAATAAAGTTGACAGGGGCGAGGTACAGTGAGTCCTTGATATACGAAAGGGATAGGGACCAAAAAACCTTTTGTAATTCGAAATTTTGTATATTGGAACAGTTTTCCCCATTGAAATACAGTATAAATGGGGGGATGTGTCCCAGGACCCCCTCACACCCCCACCTAAACTTCCCCCCCCCCCAATTAAGAAGTAAACAATACCTGTATACAATTGTAGAGAAGGAGGTGGCCATATTCTTGTACATCTCCTTTTTCTTCGTCACAGTCCCAATGGTGGAAACAGCAAGCCCTAAAGCACGCCCAATCTCCGAGACTCCCTGCCCCTCCTCATGGGGTCTTTTAATTTCCAATTTCCTTCCCAGAATTAGAGTACGGTGCTGCTGCTTCTTTGCACCGGGCTCCCCCAATGCTGGAGATGATGCAGGGCGCTTGGGAGGCATGGCGAAACAATACGAAAAGGTGAAGGGCTGCAAAAATATCCTCGCATACAGCGTGGCTGTGAGGAGAGGAGGGACGTGGACTCAACTGAGATGCGCGCGAAAATTTGTTTACCAGAGAGGGGTTAGTTCGTTTTCTCTCGGCAAGTGAGTGCGGTGCTATGCACCACGCCCATTTTGAATTTTTCATACAGTATTCCATTAACCCCTTCATAGCTACCAGCCTTGAACAACACTTCACTGTTTCGGTGTCAATGACGTTGAGTTAGGGCATTATAAAAAAAACTGCGAACAATTACGGGAAGGGAATGAAGGTCACTGGTGTGTGTACATGACCCTACTGTACCATCCCATCAGTCAGGCGTTCTCTTCACTCCAGATGTATTCGCCGATGTTTACATGCTTATGTTACATGCACCCTAATATTGAGTAAGTTTCTTTCAGCAAGAGAACATAATTTACCACCCTCTAAATAGCCAGAAAAATATAGAAGACAAACTAGAGGAATATGAACTGAACTGGTAAGGTCTTTAGGCTGTATGCTTACACAAAAGATTATGGGTTTTACAATTTTAAGAGACAGTATGGAACAAAAATGTTTGCTAATCAGAAAAAAATTACTCTTTCGTCCCACATGTTCTCGTAGGTTAGCATTCAGTTCCACATTCTTCGTTCAGTATCACTCTCCCCAATATATTTAGGACCGGCTGAGCACAGTTATTTCTGCTCCTTAGAGTTAGTGTACATTTACTGCTCATTCTTTTGTTTGTTCTTATGTGTATGTGTGAAAGAGAGAGGACTGATACAAACAATAATGTATTCCATTATCGCTTTCATAGCTGCTGGCCCTGAACAATGACTTACTGTACTGGTGTCAGTGATGTTGAGTTACGGTGAGCTATAAAAAAGTGCGTGCAATTATGGGAAGGGAAGGAGGGTCACTGGTGTGTTTACACGACCCTACCCTACTACCCCAAGCAGTCTGGCATTCACAGTTCATTTCGTCCCAGATGTTTTCGGCTGATGTATACATGCTGATGTAACATGCATCATAATTTTATTGATTCTTACACAAATCATAGCAAATCACAGGATGGGTTTAGGTGGGGGGGGGGGGGGGAAGCCAGGTGTGCCAGATGAGTCGTTTCACATATGTAAGAAAAAGAAATTGATTTTAGAACTTTGAAAAAATGGTCCCAAGGCCGACCACAGGAGCACGCAAATATCTGAACCCACAACCATTGAGGGGGCTAAACATACGTTTTACTTTAAGCAGTAAATGCACTGTACCAAATCAGTTCTCCCTGATAGGCTGTTATATTTTTCAGATTTTTTCTGGGTTGGTAAATACAGTAAACGTTTCTTATTAAATCTGTTTCCTCGTCATTTTTAGCTGTTCTGGTGTGACAACTCTTGCTTATTTCATTAACATAATGGCGGAAAGATCTGTTCGTCCCTAAGTGTTTAACTAAACCTGGCCTAACCAAGCTTATCTGTACCTAATAATTTTAACCTAACCAAACCTCCAGTTGGGAAATTGGGAAACGATATCCACCTTTGAGCACGTTGAGTTTCTTCCACTGCACTGGAAACGATCATAGGGGAAAGTGACGATAATAACGGGAAGGAAATTTTTCAGCAAGAAAATGTAATTTGTCAAACTGAAAGTTGTCAGAAAATTACAGAATCAAGCTGGAGGATTATGAATTGCATTGGTAAGGTCTTTCTGCTGCTTCAAGTATACAATGAAAGACACAAATATCTTCCCAAAGTCTGACGAATATAACGTGGAAAAATTGAACCATTTGAAACACGCACTAGTAGAAACAGAGTTTTCATTGTACATTTCGCTTGGTGTAAATTTTCTTCAGACTGAACTGGGAAGATAGTTGTGTCTTTCATTGTACATTTACCAGTAGGTAAATCAATCCAACAGTATTTGTGTTTTGTTTCCGCCAGATTAATCATGATTTCAGACTATTCAGGCACTTCACATCATATAGTCTGGATAATCGGGCTATCTCTGCATTTCCTTTCGTATCGAGTATCGATTTTCGTATCATTGAGACATATTTTTGTACTGTGGAATTTGTCCTATATTAATCGATTTCGTGCCATCGAAAATTCGTACTTCGGGTTTTCGTATTTCGATGACTCACTGTACCTCCAAAAGTTCAGGGAATAATCTCAAGCACAGACAACACTGAAGGGAAATTTGCATGAAAAAATATATTGGTAAGTGGAGGTTTGAAGGGAAATTTGCATGAAAAAGTATATTGGTAATTGGAGGTTTTTGGAAAATTGATCATCTGATTTGGAAATTTACAATATATACCAGTACAGTATGCCAATCATAAACATTTGAACTGAAACATCTGGACAAACCACAGGCTATAAAAAAAAATCTCTCCACATCTTGCAAGTACAGTACAGCAAAAATAATAATTATAATAATCATCCATCCATCATCCAATCCTACATTGCCCCACGAGAAGCATAGGAGCCCGGGGCTAGGCAGTTGGTCCCGACATTTAAGATGAGAGTGACCAGCCTCACTCATCCCTGAGTGGCATTACATGAGCAATCAACCCCAACCTCCCCTTGGATATAAACCTTCACCGTCTCAATCCGATTGGAGCGCAATAATTACCAACTAAACCACTAGGCGCCAAAATTTGGTTATATGGTTACCACCCAGCATAGTAAATGGTTTCCTGGTGCACAGGAAACCATTTGGCTTGTCACTCAGTGTAGAGTCACCCACAGGCTGAAGGAAGTGGAAAGAACGAAGGAAAGAAAGACAGAAGAGGGAGTGTAAAGTCACCCGTAGGCAGAAGGACAAGGAAAGAATGAAGGAAAGAAAGACAGAAGAGAATGGAAGGAAAGAAGGATGGAGAGGAAAGGGCAGACACCCGAGAGCAGCACTACATCGAGTGAGTGGATGGTTAATTATAATAATAATCAGTCAATAATTACATGCATGATTCACTGGGGTGTCTTATACGAGGCTAGCTAAGAAATTATGTAAGGAAATCACCAAAGCCACAAAGAAACAAGCCACTTTCACTAACACCAGATATTGTTCAACTGAGGGAAATACTATACTAGTGGTCAAAGGCATAAAAAATAACATGGGGAACCTTTCTATCTAAAAATTCTAGCAATTTATCTAGCAAACACACATGGGTAGTAGATTGTTATAAGTATTAGTAACACATAATCTACTACCCATGTGTATTTGTGTCATGTGTATCTGTGTACTTGTCCATCTGTCTGTCTATCAGCTTGAAATAATGTTGAGTTGATGCAGCAGCTTAGCAAGGAGACATGCTAATCATGAAGAAGTGCAATGGAAAGGTTTCAAAACTATCTGCTACTGGTGTAATTGGGGAATTTGCTTAGTATACTCTTACTCTAACCTGGGATAAAATTACCTTCTCAGCAATAGTTATATATAGTTTATCAAATAGAATAATGCTAATCATGAAAAAGTGTAATGGGAAGAATGTAGACCTGCAGACTAATATAAATACAAACATGGGTTATAAATTAAAGATTATGATCATCCTTAGACCCCCAAGGAATCATTCAGTTAAAAAAAAAAAAAAAAAAAAAAAAAAAAAAAAAAAAATCTGGTGTTAGATGGAATAGACAGTTGCTCTCCCACTTACAAACATTATTTTGAGCTATGAACTTCTGCTGTTGACAAGATTAAAGGTTTACTAGCCTGAGATTTTATTAGGCCTTGTGGTTTGTTTTACTGCTTAGCTGTCAGCCTGATAATGCCAAGAATTGATTCCTGGCACTGCATCATCATCACTGTTGTCCATTAGCATGTAAAATGAGTACCTAGATGAAGTATCTGGAGTTGTTTACCCCAGTGGTGGTTATCGAGCCTGGCAGTGCTGATCACAATTATCATCATCATCATCCCTAACTCCTTTTCCCACCTAAGGATGGGGTGTGGTATTCTCAAGAAAACTTTCCTAAGCAAGGGAGCAGCTGTTAACATATCTTGTTATTTTGGTAACAAGCACTTGGCTTGTTATTTTGGTAACAAGCACTTGGCTCTGGTTTCTGACATGTGATAGCAATATGAAGCATATAAAAGAGTTTAAGAAGGAAGGGTACTCAGTCATTCTAGGAGGACTGAGAAATATGAAAGGCAGAGTACAATCCTGGCAGGGATTGTCTATGAACTCTTGGTTATAGCAATACCAATGGAACTCAAACTGCCATCCCCCCACACATGCACACACAAAACATATACCGAGGACTTTCAGACTATCCGGCCCCAATTCCTTACCATGGTTCCTGTGGTCCGTTCTTCCCTGGGTGGCACCACTTGATCAAAAGCCTCAAGCCACCTCCTGGGGATTGAATGCATGCAAGGCTGCCACCCCAACTGAGGCTTTTTGACAAACAGACCACCAGGCACCTGAAACAAAAAGTCATGCATGAAGACACCCGGATCCACGAGAGCAAGAAAACTGCTGTGCGAGATAAATATATGTATGTAAACCATCATCATCATCATCATTAGCTCATTTCCCACTTATGAATAGAGTAAGGTGAGGTTCAGAGAGCAAGAGGAACACATATACACACTCTGATAGGGTTTAGTGGGCAACAAGAACACACATTCACAGTGAGGATGGGTTCAAAGGGCAAGAAAAACATATACACACTGTGGTAGGGTTCACACGCACACACACATCCACACAATGAGGATGGGTTCAAAGAGCAAGAAAAACACATACACACACACACACACACACACACACACACACACATACACACTGTAGTAAGGTTCAGAGAGCAACAAAAGCACATATTCACAGTGAGGCTAGGTTCATAAAGCGAGGAAAACACATACAGTATATCCCATATTATACGTGCAGTCTTCATTGTAATTCAAGGACATTTCCAAAATATCACAAACTTCTTTCATATAACTGGTACTGCAGAATCAGAGAATGTGGCAAATCTGCTTTATGGACAGGAATGGATCATTAATCAGCAAGTTTTCTGAAATTTCCAGCTAATTTAACAAGCGATCATTAAAAAATAGCTAATAACAAGGAATTAGTGTCAATGGCTGCAACACTGTGGAGTAACAGTAGACAGATAGATAGACAAAGATAAATAGCAAACAAGATTTTGTTTGGTAAACTGAGTTTGTTAATTAGGGGATTAAGTGCCCTTTTCTTATTTTTAATTGCATTTTCTGACTCTTTCTTATTAATATAGTTTTCCTGATGATTTTCCATACATGTGAAAAAAAAAAAAATAATAATAATGCATACATTTTTTAATTAACATTACATATGGTTAGGTTAGGCTAACCTGCATTAATTAAATGAGGTAAGGTTAGATCAGGATTTTCTGTGGTATTAAATTTTCGTAGTACAAAAAATAATGCCTTTATTTTTCTTCTGAAAGCCACAGATTATGCTGAAGCCCTAACATAGAAAAAATAAGTTCATATTCCTACTGTGCACGGCTTTCGCAGATGGGTTAGGTTCTGTATGTTTAATTCTGTTACAAGATAAATTAAGAAAATAACAAAATAATATAGGGACACTGCAGGAGTTCCCATTAACAAATGAAAAGTTTACAACAGGGATTTTTCATACTTGTAAATTCATTTTCGACACCCCGATCCTGTGGAAACATCCTTTATATTATTGAAGATTGCATAATTCACTCATGACACTCAAATATGGAAGATCACTGGCTAAATGAATTATAAAGGTCTACCAGCATTCTCTGGTAAGTGACCATAACAACAGTCCGCCATACAAGAAATGCTAACCTCTCTAAGAATTTTTGCATGTAATTAAATCCATGGCGCCTGTGGAAACATCTGTGTACAAATATTAAAGAAGCCACGTACCTTCTATGAACCAGAACATAAAAGATTAGTTATTTATGTACCTATATCTTGACCTGCCCGTCTTTAAATGCCGGAGGAAGGAGTGTTACCAATGTTGCAAGACCGACCTGTTGTCAAACTCCGATAGAATATTGAATAGCAAAAATCTCTAGCATATCGCAAAAACATGATATAATCTACGGAGTACCGATAAATATGAAGAAATTTCAAGAATATAGGAAGATACCTTGCACCTAAACGTTAATGTAATTGCTAAAAGGAAGTAGAGCAAAAAACAATAGATTGACGCTAAATACAGAACTCAAGAAAATAGCAATAAATCCCTACAATCATCGGAATAGATTGCTAGAGCTTCATAGTAATATAGAAAAAGCTAAATCTCTTGCATCTAGACGCTAAACTTGACCCTGAAAAAGAATATCACATGGAGTAGAAAAATGGTTAACTTTGGTAATACGAATCCCGGGCACCAAAACTCAAAATGGTCTTCGTAAATTCTGCATAAAACGCTTTCTTGACATGAGTTTTGTTATTCCTGTTAGACTTAGTAACCAAAGAATAATTTTAACTTGTAGAATAAACTGTTTACGTATTATGTAACGCATTATTTTGACTTTTTAGGGTGACTGTTTTACTTTTAAAGATCTGGTTTCAGTGATCACTGGAACGAAACGTCGAGGAGGAAGATTCTTGGTCGCAGGTGAGTGCTGTTTATTTGTTTCTTGTTTCTCCGTTATGTCATATTTTACGTGAAATAGGCATGGTATGCCGTGTGATTAATGACTCGAGATCAATTGGAACACAGAAAATAAAGTTTTTAAAGGGTATTTTAAGTGAAAGGTTAAATTCCTTTAGCTGGTAATAGCGTCGAAAATAGTAGCGTCATTTGGTCGCCGTTTCAGTCTGATTTATTATATTTTACTAGCTGTATTATTTTTTCATTCGTGCTGCCCCGAAACAACATTGTCCAGCCTTGCAAGTGATATCAGGTTGTGAGGAAATTAAGGGCGGTTGTTTAACATATGTATGGCTTTTCGAAATTTTAGAATTGTCTGGAGGTAGCATGAAAAAAATGTCGGGATTGAGGTGTTAGAGGTAAGGTAGACCCGTAAATCTATATATTGCACATAAATTATTAGAGAACCATAACACTGGTTTATTGACGAATTTATATGGTTTGGTATTTTGGGGAAATTTGACCATCAGATCGTTTGCAAGTCATTAGTTTCTTAGTTTTTGACCTGTCAGCCCCATTATTTAGGGTTTGGGGAAACGATTTCCAAAGTAAAAATCGATCAAAACTTTATAATCATGGGACAAAGATATGGTAAATATTTACTTTATTGCCATTTCCTATTTTTGGTAAATTTTTGTTCCATTTGATAGTTTTTATTAGTTCATTTGAGTGTTTTGAGGCCTTATTTGTTGTTGTAAATGAATAATAACCATTATGACTATGACAGTCTTAGTTACCTCCTAATTCTGCTAGAGCTCAATTGCTACCTAACCTAACCTAATCCAACCTAACCAAACCAAACCTAGCCAAACCAAACCAAACCTAACCTAACCTAACAAAAATGACCTAACCTAACTTACACTGATGGTCCTTTTTGGCTTATCTGACAAGCTAAGCTAAGCTATCTCAACCTAAGATCTCAACTTTGCTGGGTAGAATGCCGTGGTATGCGAAAAATTAAAGGGTGGCCTCGTTATTTTCAAAGAAATTTTTCCCAATATTGTAGTAATTAAACAAGCTGCCTGCACACGACATCTTGGTGGTGGCTGTGGAGTCGAAGTGCGATTTCAAAATTAAATATCGCCCTGTGATTGGCAGGCTGAGTGACTTCAGTCGGGTGAGAACTGATTTTAAAAATGTTCTTAAAAAACATAAATATTCATTTGCACACAAAATAACACATACAGGCATACACTATATGATTGCATAAATCCACTAGGTATGGTAAGATTGTCCGCTAAAGAAACGGCAATAAAGTAAATAAATACCAAACATATTTTGATCTGAAATAAAGTCAGATATAGCACAATTTAAAAAATAACAAACCATGGATGTCTAACCTGATTCAAGTAAACTAATGAATTAGCTACAAGCCATTTGTATATATATATATATATATATATATATATATATATATATATATATACACACATATATATATTTACATATATGTATATATATATATATATATATATATATATTTTTAGGGACAACCATATTACCGGTATGCAGTTTTCCTCATTTTTAAAAAATATATATTTTTAAAAGTTTTCAGGGTACTGTGGTAATGATATCAATTTTGTTTTTAATCATTTTTTTTTTTTTTTTTTTTTTTTTTTCTTGGTTCTCTTCAAGGAGACTTGCGACCGTCTTATTTTGTAGTTTTCTCCAGTTAATTCTCTACAGTATTAACCCATTCACTGCGTTAGTGTTTGTTTACATGTACATCCCGTGTGCGGCAGTTTTAAAATATTTAGAAAAAAATATTTAAAAAAAATAATATTGCCAAAAGATAGAGAAAAAAATTTCGAGTTCAATGGTATATAACACAATATAGCAAACAAATAAATAACCTCTGATACAGGTCTGTGAAGTAATAAATATTCCCTGTGCTGTGGTGCCAGGCGAACGATGTGTTATGGTTGCACTGTGTCCTCAGTGTCAATCTTGCGATCAGATAAGGTGTAAAATAGCATCTGAACCATCCTTGTCATCATCTGACAACAATTCACTATCATTACTAAACTCTTCCAGTGATTTCACCCAATGTTTGCTTGGGCTACTGCTAGAGGTGGCATGGAGAAGGTTTCGTACCTTTACCTTCGGCATTTTGTAGGTGACTGATCTGAGCTCTGCACCTCGTAAAAATGCATAATCTATGTATGGCATTATTCTATAGGGTGCCATGAATTGCTAGCTGATTTATTTCGTGCCATTTCTGACGGCGGAATTTTTAAAAGCAGGAAATCGTATATGATACAGCCGCAGTCAGAGCCATTTGGACTCAGATATCATATATGATACAGCCGCAGTCAGTGGGTTAAAGTCGTTATCATTTTGTTTCGTTTTTTATTTTGTTATTGAAAGCTCCAACATGCATGCATGCGTGGGCCTTGGTTACCTAATGGCAGCTGTCTATGCCGCTTCATCTCTGGCAGCTTCCCTATTCAGCCCCTTATCCTGAGGTTACTCTCAGTGACCCTGTTTTAAGTCCTTTTTTTGGTCTGCCTCTCGCAGCCCTATCCCTAACGTTAACACTTCCTACTTTCTGCACCCATTTATCATCCACATCCTCATACTATCTCAAACTACCCATGAATCTACCTCCATCACAACACCAATACACTCCAGTCCCATCCAACCTCTCAACTCTTCCATCGGGAACCAAGCCTCCCGTCCTCGCACTCAGGGACGCACTGAACATCCACCTATTCATTATCATTTCTGTATGTTTGAGCCCGCAAATATCCTCTTCCTTTACTGCCCAGGTCTCATTACTATACAGCATCACAATTCTAACATGCAGTATACAAAGATCCCAGAGCACAGCGGGAGAGCCCTCTTAGTGTCAGGAGAGGCAACAGATCCCCAAACTTCTTCCAACCACTCCTCATTCTAACCACAGAGCAAGCTTCAGCCCCACCTCCAGCACATAACATGTCTCCCAAATAACAACTCTGTTCCTTACTCTCAAGAGACTCACCAGCAAGTTCAGTCGTTTCATGCCTGGCAACCTCCATATGTTCTTCCCGACATACCGCACACATGAAATCAGCATTAAATATCTCAAAGTCTACTTCTACTACCACTACATCTCACATGCACCCACTTATCACAAACACTGCACATGATGGAATTCCTTTATATGTAAAGGGTGGTTGGGATTTATTGCTCATGTAATGCCTCCCAGGGATGAGTGAGGCAGATCACTCTCATCTTAAATGTCAGGACCAACTTGCCTAGCCCCAGGTTCCTATACTCCTCATGGGATGACACAAGATTGGATGGTGGATGGATGGATATTTGTAAAAACTGATTGTAATTTATCACTCCGCCATTATGATTATTATATAGCTGTTGTTAATTTGTTGTGATCCAACCTCATCTAGAAATGGATTAAATGGGTTGTGGGCTGAAGTTTTCCTCCTGCAGCACACCATTCTCTGTTAGGGGAAAAGGGAGGAGTTGAAGGTTTGTAAAGCTAGTAGTAGAGCTGCAAGGTTATGTCATTGCCAGCATGTGAGGGCATACTTCTTCAGCACTGATTTTGTAAACTAAAAAGATTTATGACGTAACTCCTCCATAGTTAAAGGGTTAACTTATGTTCAGACCTGAGCACTAAGGCATATTAATGGATTTCAGGGAGTGTCCTCACCAACACCATCACCACAACCACCACCACCACAACCATTACCATTCCCTACCACCAATGCCTCTGGTGCTGTTTGTGGGCTTCTGTGAGTAACAAGATATTTTTTCATTAATTTTTGCATGAGTACAAAAATGGTTCTGCCAGTGCTATCCACCCCATCTGGGATTAAGGCTTTTGGTTATATGTACTGTATACTCATATTACTCTAGCCTGATCTGTGATTACTATTTTGCCATCAGGAATGCTTGGGTTTAAGGAATTTGGCTACAGAGTGATATCAATTGAGAAATATTGACATAGGATTTTAGGTCAATGATTTGGGCCCATTCAGTTAAACTGTTGTTGAGGCCGTTGGATATGAACCCACTGGACTGCAGGCAGAAATATCCATTCTCCTGCAGTCCAAAATCCTCCTCATGGGATATATGAAGAAAGCTGATGGGCATTCCTATACTTTGCCATTTTGTATCAGTGCCACCACATGAAGGCACCCCTCCTACTAATTGCTTTTTATCAACAAAAATAAATGTTAGGCTTCTGAGTTTTATTTCCCCATTTTTAAAATACAGGTACAACACCAGTTTTCTGGCACCCTTCATTCCAGAGCCGTGTTGGATGAACCGTTTTGCCAGACTAACCAAGGCTACTTATGTCTCATATAATAATTCAACTGGGACCATTGGAGATTATGTATAATAATTCACTATCCTCCAAAGTAATCACACGCATGTTCTAATTTAATTTTTCTATGGAAGAACTGAGCCTGGTTTGTTATAAAGCTTCCTGACAAGTCCACTTCGTCTGACGCTGTCGAAACCATTCTATATCATGTTCAGTACTCTTACCATCTTTCATAGTTTTTCACATGTTCATTTGCTTTTTTGAATCACTGTCTTCCTAGAAAATCAGTATTTTTTCCATTTACTTTTTGATGTCATAAGCAGTTGAGGAACAAGTACCATATGTGTTTACACAACTTCCACATGGGGATACCACGGTCCATTTTTTTCAACAGTTCAATCGTATCATGCTATATTGTTTTGTTTTTAGCACCATAAAATGTCTTGGAGCATTGAATCTCTCCAAATAATTGTTAATACACTATTACAGCCAGACAGGTGAGTGAAAAATTACTTGAGAGTACAGGCAGTCAGTGCAGTAGGTCACTGGGTAACTACATATTGGTTACTGTGTTATGACCTGCATCATGGTGACTGGCTTTCACATGCAAACAACTCTGAAATGTAATAATGCTTTATGCATTCCACCCTCATTTATAAAGCTTCAGTAGATACCAGTGATGAAAATAATCTTTTGAATTTACTGTGGTTGTCACTAAGAATATTAACTGAAATGGTGATATATTACGGAAAGGCAAACTTAACCGAAGAATGAGAAATTTGATGAAGTGTTGTATTCACAAGAACAGAAATTGATGGTTAGGAATGGTTACTTGTAAGAATTTCGTATGCACAAAATACATTGATAACAATGGTGGCTCAGAAAATTAATTAGAAGTAAGAGAGAAAAAGACTGCCTGGTTCACAGTCAAGGGTAGGAGAATTGGTCTACTGTAGACATTGCTGATCCAGTCCCTTCAGTCATTTTGGGGATTATTATTTGGGTATTAGGCAAAAGAGTGAGTGTAAAGTTGGGGGCCCTGAACCATTAATTGCTCTAATTGGTTATTGATGGATTTTGTCTTTGTGATAGATTGGCGGACCACCTAACCATGATGGAGAAGGTTTGACTGTATTGGAATAGACTGGTGTTTATGCACGACCCCTCCACTGGTACCTGCATCTCTCTTACAAGCCGTAGCTAGGGTTAATGTAAGTATAATAAGAACCAGACAAAATACAGGTGTCACCACCAAGACATGCAGCATCATTCCTTTGAGCATGTGCTACACTGAACACTATGGTCACCTGGTAAACTAGTCTGGCAGGTGCAGAAATTTCAAGTGCCCTCTCATGATACTGTCAAGATTAAAAGCTGGACCTTCTGATGCTGGAAAATTGGTGTTGCACCTATACCATATTAAGTGTAAGAGCTTTGGACCCTGCCTCACCCTGCAGTCACCCATCCTTGCTGGGGGAGGGAGTTGAGGGGCATTTATATTGGCAGCTCCTATCTGCACCATTGACACTGGAAGACCCCTATGTTCAATAGTTTAATTAATTTCTTTTGTATATTACAAGGTAAGTCAATCACTGCTTTTCCGTGGACCTGAGTTACAATTGCAAGCAAAAGTTCGCTGACAGTCCCCTTCCAGCAGTGTGTACTGCCTTCCCAGTATCTCATTCCTCCCTGAATGTCAGTGTCCCTCCTCCTCAGATCCATATGTCTTGTGCTTCTCACAACAAAGTATTTCATGTATCAGATTTTTCATTCCTTCCCAAGCATCAAAGACTGATATTCCTTCTCATTCCATGTCATGTTCCTATCACATCACAATACTTTTATTTTCTGTAATTAATTTCTCTTTCTTCCCCAAGCACATCAGTATTTTATGTAATTAACTTCTCATTCTTCCCTGAAGATAAGAGTGTCCTTTCTTCTCAGTCCCCTTTGTTTGGTTCGTATTGCTGTCTCATAATATCACATATCACCATCCACTCAACAGCTGGCAGGGAAGCTTTAGCAAAATTTTGATTGTAATTGTGCCAGGTCAGAAATGTGGCAGAACCATGCAGTAGTTTCTCATTGTAAGTCCATTTGATAGTTGATTTAGCTTCCAGTCCATAGAAAACATCATCTGTACCATGGCACTTTTTTTTAAGGAAGAAGGAACCAAAGGTCAGGAGCCCACAAGATTTTTCCCTCAAAGAAAAAACAAAACCAAGATAACAGCCAAATTCAAGATCCATTCATGCCTTTTACTTTTATTTGTTTATTTAATTGTCCTATTTGTCTCATATTTGAGACACACACTTAGGAATAAACAAAAAGCTGGTTTTAGCAGTTTGTTTATCTTCCAGTCCATTGAAAACATCAGTTGTACCATGGCTAACCAAAATGTATGTCATCAAGAGGAATCATGGCATCAGTTTTATTAGATTTCATTTTAAATTCATCTGCCAACCCTTTCACTGCTGTAATATCTCAGACAGTTCTCTGTTGTTAGTCTAAAGAAATTCCTACATGCACTAGAGCACCTGGTGATCATGTGGTTACAATACCTCAGTCAATGTGATGGCATGCATAGGTTCAGATCTGAAAAGGTGACTGAAGGTTTTTCAGTCATGTCATCTAGGGAAGTTGGTTGATTGCCATTAATGTACTGTACTGTAGTAAGTTAACCGATGGCCATTACACCTCAAAAGAGGTAATATGGGATTGGTATCTCTCATATTACTTTATATCACCAAAATCAGGGGTAAAAAAAGAATTTGATGACATTGATACACAGACCAGTGATGGAATATGCTACATAAGATACAGCAGTTTTTCAAGCCTTTGGTTTGCATCATTTGTAAAGGCGCCAGCATGCCTGCATGTGTTGACCGTGGTCACCAAATGGCGGCTATCCATTTGCTCGATCTGTAGCAGCCTCTGTTCAGTCCCAGTGTGACCTCGTCCCAGGTCTTCTTTGGTCTGCCTCTTGCAACCCTACCCTCAACGTTCACACCTCATACCCTCTGCATCCAGTTATCATTCTCCTTACTCTTCACATGTCCAGACCATCTGTCAACCCCTTCTTATTGCAGTACTAACACATTCAAGTCCCATCCTTTTCGTAGCTGTCATTTTGCAGTCCTAGCCTCCCTGGTCTGTCATTCAAAGACACACCAAACATCCGTCTAATCCTCATCATCTCTCTACATTTGAGCGTACAAGTATCCTTTTTTTTTTTTTAGTGCCCATGTCACTACTGGACAGCATTACCTTCCTAACATGCTGCATATAAGGACCCCATAGCGTGTAGGGAGAGTCTTCTGAATGTCCGTAGAGGCAACAGTTCCCTTAACTTCCAACCACTCCTCATCATAGACAAAGAGCTAGCTCCAGCCCCATCTCTAGTACATATTATGTCCTACAAATAAAGTTCGTCCATATATTAAAAGAGACTCTTCAGGAAGGTCAATCCTTTCCCACCTCTCAGTCTCTGCATGCTCTCTCCTGCACACCACACACTTGAAATCAGCATTTTTTGCTGTCTGCCAGCAATGCCATTAGATCTCTATACACCGTCTTATCACAAACAGTGCATACGGTGGAGCTACATCCCACACACATGTGACAAACTGCACATGGTCACACTCCCTCTGCTTTTAACCACTGCCACCAACCCTAGATACCATCACATGCTTCATCCACATTTATGCTCAAACTCCTGTACCCTATTCCATCTCTTCGCTTCCTAAATCTTTCCTCCATCTTCTTATTGTGTCCACTGTCAACACCAAGTTATCAGTAGACGACACCTCCGAAGAGTCTAGTTCTGTAGTCATGTGAGAGCTTCAAACACCATGGTAAACAATGACTTACAGCTGATCCTTAGTGCATGCCAACAGTCTCAAAGAACTCATCACTCAAACTTCTGTTTTCTCTCTCGTGGGTGCGAGCACCCAAGTACATTGCCATAGCCACTCCCTCAATCCCAGCCTCTCTCATTGCCCACTTCACCAGCTCCATAGGAACTCTGTTATAGACCGTCTCCAAATCATCAGAAACAAAGTGCGGCTATCTCCCATCCTCTATATTTTTCTGGAAGTGTTGGACAATGATTATTGCATCAGCAGTCGCCTTGCCTGGCATAAAACCAAATAGCATCTTGTCAGTATTCACTCTCTCACGTACACTTACCAAGACTCTCCATTACCTTAATTATCATCCACAATTTTTGTGCCTGTATAATTTCATCTTTGCAGAGAAACATTGTCCCCCTTATACAGTACACATTTGCAGTTGTGCTCTTCAGTCAGTCATCTGGAACAACACACTTATATATAATTGAAATTATCAAGTCAGGAACTAAACCTGCTCATATATCTCTTGGGGTATTCAGCATCTCAGTAGTCAACCCAGACATACCCGCAGCCTTCCCCAACTGCGTCCTGCAAGTTGGCCTGCTCACAGTAGCAGCATCAGTGAAAGGCCAAGGGCCAAACATTGGTTCTGCTGACTTCAAACCTTCTTAATCAGCAACTGGTTACAATGTGCTCCAAGCATCTTAATATCCTTGCTGTCCATCACTACTCTTCCTTCATCATTCTTGACACACTGCTCACCCCTGTTTACTGTCTTCATCTCCATTGCCACCTTAATTACCACATTCTTCCTTTTGACACTTTTAGGCTTTCCAATAGAAGTCTGTGATACTCACAGACCTCCCTTCTGGTCCTGCACATGGCAGCCATGTCTTCCCCTCTTACCACCCCTTTTCCATTCCTGGAAAAGTCTTCTTTTCTCCTTATCTGCAGCTTCTACACCCTCACCCTACCACCATGTTACCTATTTCTTGGTGGGCCCCTTGTTCATCTACACACTGAATCAGATACCCTCAAGAGATTGTTCTTGAGAGCTCTGTACTGCTGTTTTAACACTGCTGTCTACAGCATCCTGTTTGGCCACCTTTTTACTCATCTTACTTTAGAAGGTATCTCTTGCTGCTTGTTTTTTTTGAACTTCCATTTTTTTCCTCCTGGGTGCATAGGTCCCATCTTTGGTACCTGATTCTTTTGTACCATGTCACATGTAACAATTGTTGCTGCACACACTCTCTGTGCTCTGTAACCTTCACATCCTCTATCAGCATCTTATCAGCCCTCCTTTCCAGGAAGTAGTCAATCTGGATACTATTACCCCCGGATTCACATGTAATAATCCTACTATCTCTTTTCCTCACAACAGTGTCAAACACAGTCATGTTCATTGCTTCTCCGAACTCTAGTATATTTTCGCTCTTCTCATTCCTTGTACCATACGTGCACCCCTTCATATCCTTTATGTCCATACCACTAACCATGCCTATCAAAACATCCCTAACATTTTGGAATAGGTATATTGAGCGGCATCCATCACTTTTTCACAAGCTCTCCAGTGATGTGTGTAGGCCTACTGTAGCTCTTATAGTTTTCAAGGTAACATAGTTTTAGTGCTGTGCACTATTACCTACTTTCAGCACCCCCACTCCCCTTCCCAGTTACTAACCACCATGCACCCAATTACATGTTCTTTCTCATGCGAACAGTTAAATAGTCTTGTAGTAGCAAGAAGAAAATATATATCTTGGAATTGTAGGAGCTAAACTAAAGGTTCAGCAGAAAATTATCTTCCTGCTTAATTATACTGAGAATGTAATTGTAAATTCTGTGTACTACGCCGTGACTTACTATGAGGAATTACTGTTGTTGTTGTTATTATTATTATTTTAATTTTTATTTTATATACTATCTTTGCACTGTGAAACTTGTTTGAAATTATAAAAAATGGTATGTTCTTATACATTTGCAATAAACCCTTCAGCCCAGTTGGCTCTCTCTGGAATATATATATATATATATATATATATATATATATATATATATATATATATATATATATATATATATATATATATATATATATATATATATATATATATATCACCATTCATGCTGACTGATTTCCTCTTGACTTTCATCTTCTGCATATCTGACTGTCAGAATGTTGGCCTGTTACACTGAGTCATAGCTCTTTGGATCACTGCACAGATGACTTTACCATTCTCTCTATTGTTCAGAGCTCCAAGAATGTTGTTCCTAGTGTTTGGTGATGCAGTGACACCTGTGGCTGTATTACCAATTTGTCTGGTTGCTCAGACTGAAAGTTTTGAAATATTATCTTTCCATTTCTTTACTGGTGACTCAGTCATTGATTGGTGTCTTGCTTGGCATTGCCTAGCAACCACGGAGACTTTCCTGGAATCAGTGTAGGAACTGACAAACATGACCTTCAGTTTTGAAATGTCATTCCATTTCTTTACTGGTGACTCAGTCATTGTGTGGTGTCTTGTTTGGCATTGCCCAGGAACCATGGAGACTCCTGAAATTTTGAAGCATATTGATCTGTTATTGGCCTTACCATGCATCATGAAACGAGTGATTTTTCAGAGAGGGTGAATCCTATGATCCCCTCACCACGTTTCAGGTTCATGTTTTATGGTATCCACATTCCACACTAAATTGAATTGACCATCAGTGTGCTTGGTAACAAAGTTGCCAATATCAAATTCTTCCTGGATAGTTAAAGGGAGGTCCTTCATACTCAAGACCGTTGCATGGAGGTAGTGAGCGTAGTTCATTTGGTTTGCTGCAAACAACAGAGGCAAGAATGCAGCTTTGGAAGACTATCATACCTCTCGGTGCCCTGTACTAAAGGAGCTTATGAAGTTTCAGAGGCAGCATCACTCTGTAGAGGAACCACAACTGAAATGTTGGAAACTTATTCAAAGGAGGTTGAAGTGAAAGTGTTATCAATGTCTCAGAAATGGTGCATTGTAGAGCAAAATGGATGAAATTTATGTTCAGATCCCATCCCTTTTTGCCATTTTCTAAGTAATCTTAACCTCTTCATGCCCTAGTCCTAACAGCTCCTAACCTAACCAATCTTTTCCTGCTACTACGGTACCAGTTTACTTTTATTTGACCCAGTCAAGAATGGCTGAAGTGAAAAGGTTGTGTTTCCCAAGCTTAACTGAACAAGAACCCAGTGGACTGCAGGCTGACATTGCCCTTTTCCTGAAGTCCACCTGCTTTAGTTTGGGGGATGGGAGTTCAGGGATATTTGTACAGCCAGACAGCAAAGCCGCTAGATTGTATCAGTGCCTCTACATGAAGGCAACCGTCTCCAACAGGAAACAGGTCTGTCACAAGCAAACAGAAGCCTGTCACAGCATAACAAGTGAGCTTCCCAGGTGATAATTATGAATCTGCCCTCTGTTTGTAATAGACTTTAAAAATACCTGCTTGCAAAATTGTAGCATTTCTTCTGGGTCTTTCATACTGCCACTGAGCTTATTGAAATAAAGCTTCAAAAGACTGAATGTCTGGACCAAGTTAAGGTGAAAGAAGTATAGTACAGCTTTTGAAAGTAAACACTTAGATATGATGCTAGCCTTGCAGTAGTGCTATAGAAAGGATGTAGAGCTATAGAATTGGCTTACTGTATCACTGTGCATTGAGAAATAAGCTCCAAAAGGCTGAAAATGGGCCATGTTAAGGTGAAAGAAATATAGTACAATTTATGAAAGAGTACCAGTAGAGTGTGATTTTTTTATTTTTTTTATTTTATTTTTTTTTTTTTAATCCGACTCTGAGCAAAGGCTTCAGGGCCTATTTCTCTGGGGCAGTGGCCTATCCCAAGGCCCAGAAGTTCTCCTGCACCTCCACACGTCACCACTTCGGCACTAACACCCACCGTCCATATTGAATACATGCTAGGGCTGTCTCATACAGGACTGGTGTATTGGTATTAGCGGGGGTTCTTTTATGACATGTCGGCGGGTCTTCTGGTAGATCAGGAAAGTCTGCTTTTATGCAGTTCAAATCTTCAAACTGTTCCCTGCCCCAGCCGGGATTCGAACCTGGGTCCATTAGAACCGCAGGCTGCCTCTCTACTGATTCAGCCACAGTGTTGTGATAAGGATGTAGAGTTATAGAATTTTCTTATTCTCTCAATGAGCCGTGTGAAATTTGCATCAAAATGATAAACCTCAGAGCAATGTTAAGGGAAAAGAAGTATATTACAGCTTTTGAAAGTAAATCCACTGTGTGCAGGCATCTTGAAAGTGATGGGTCCTAAATTTGGCTCTTGTTTGTTTTTTCTTAATGGGAACAACTTTGCAGCCTTCTAGCCATGAGTCCCTACTTCTGCATTATAAAAATATGAGGTTAGTCATGAAGAAGTGTAAGGGAAAGAATGTAGAGCTGTAGTATTGTCTAAGTCATTTAGCTACCGGTATGTGAAATAAACTTCAGAAGACCAAACATCTGGGCCAGTTTAAAGTGACAGCACAGTTTTTTATGGTAAACATAGCAACCATAGGAAAATTCAGTGATATGAATGTAGGCCTTTGAGACTGAAGATGGTTTTTGTTGCGTATCTTGCCATTTTCTGGTGATAATTCAGCTAAATATATTGGCCGAGTTGTCTTTCTGTGAACTGAGTAAAATCAGGCATGGCAAGCTAGAACAGAATGTCTATCTGTCATTCTATTGCCAGAAGCCTTAATCCCGTAAGGGATTTCTTAGCCAAAATATTAAATTTCAAGAGTTCAACATTTTTGGTGCCCATGTGGTGGTGACCATCATCCACTCACTCAGAAAAGTGCTGCCTACTCTTTCCTTCACTTTTATCAATCTATTTCTGTCTGTCCTCCTCTCTTCCTATTTCACTTATATTTCCTCTCACTTTTTATTACTCTTCTTTCCATTTGAGGTGGCTTTACATTCAGTAACTAGCCTAATGGTTTCCTGTAGGCCTGGAAACTATTTATAATGTTGGATGATAACCATATAACCGACTCATACATGTTTCCTGTGTGTTAAGAAGTGGGTTGGCAGAGGTTTATTGCCCCTTCCTGGAAAACAGCTAACTCAGTGCAGGCTAAAACTGCCATCATCCTGCAGATCACGATCCTCCTTAAGTGTGATAGGAAGTTGATGGACATTGGTATAATTGGGCAACTCCACCATGCAGCTGTATTGGTGCCACCTCATGAAGACATACCCTCTCCAGCCTGATAGATATTTGGGGGGGTGGGGGGTTGATAATACCTTGGTAAATCCATTCAGTATGAGAGGTCTTCGTGTCAAGTGGGGTTGGTGGAGGATTAGTGCCCCTCCCTGTAAAACAATTAACTCTGAGCCCTTGACCACCCCATTTGGGATACATGGCGTCTGGCAATGGAAAAAATGGATGAGAGGTCTTTCCTAGTTTAAATACAATTGTCAATAAGTTTGGCCATGTGGAGAGAATAAAGAAAGCTACTGACTAGGAGAGAGT
Organism: Coenobita brevimanus; assembly: GCF_032717465.1. NCBI lineage: Eukaryota > Metazoa > Arthropoda > Malacostraca > Decapoda > Coenobitidae > Coenobita > Coenobita brevimanus. The sequence goes on along the minus strand of NC_137030.1, from coordinate 4,437,956 downwards.
ATGCGAGTGAGATGGAGGCATGACTGAAGATGAGATGGAAGGGCGGGGTGGAGAGACGCTATATGAGTGAGGGGGGTTTGAGTTAGAGAAAGAGACTGCAGATGGCAGGAGACAAATTTACATGGAGGCAACTTACTTGTTACCACCTTTTCCAGGATTAAAGCATCCGTTGACAATTAGGTAGGCAGATAGATAGATTGGACAGGCTTATTTTTCCGTTTTACTCTAGTCCACCATCCTCCTCTTGAGGGATAGGGAAGAAGTTGGGGGATCTGTGTATAATTGGATAATGCAGTTACCCTCTTATAATCAGTTTCAAGACATGAAGGAGGCTTTCTCCAAAATCTTTATAAAGCTAGAATAACTGCCATACAAAAAATAAAGAGCATGGACAAATAATCATAAATACAAAAAAAGGACATAATTATAAATACAAAAAAGGTCAAATAATCATAATAAGTAGAGAACAGTCATAAAATACTGTAGAAAAAAAAATAACCATAAAAAATAAAGCAGAGACATAATACAATTGCTTCTGTACGAGTACTTATAAACTTAATTGGGACTGGGTTGGAATGGAATGGAATATGAAGTTTAGGCCAAAGGCCAAGCACTGGGACCTGAGAGGCCATTCAGCGCTTTGATGAGTGAGGTATGAAAGACAATAGTTCAAAAGAATGAGTATAAAAATAGAGAAAACTACTACTCAATAATCATGCAACTAAAAATCGTAGGTAAAATGAAAACAGATGTAGACAGCAAGCCCTAAAACATAACTATGACAACACTAATCACAGCATGCAGTATAGCCCTGTCTCCTTTAAAAATGCCATAAGGCTAGAAACATTTGCCCTATTACCTAAAACAACTGATAGGGATCCCATTTGTTAAAAATTTCGCCCGAGAACGGGCATAGGTCGGACAGTCCAATAAGAAATGCCTGCAAATTATTGTGACATGACAGATGTCACAATGGGGTGGGACCCCTTGGTCCAAAAGGAGCCCATGAATCAAACACGTATGGCCAATTCGCAGCCTAGTCAACGTTGTCTCAAAACCCCGACAAGCCTGAGAAGAGGATGACCAGGCATCGACCGAAGGCTGGATCTCTTTATACTTTGAGTTATTGGCCAGGGAGGGGGAGGACTGGGTTGGCCCATAATTCAGAAAGTTAGAACATGAAATTTGCCAATACTGTTTACTCTTGACAAAAATATAGTAATCATTGGTGAGAAAGTGAACTCTGGTAGCAAGTGAAGCATAGTACCAGTGGTTTTTTTTCTCTTGGGTATTCTGTACAGTACAGTATGTACAATGTTTGATAGATAAAATGCAATAGCTGTAACTCAGCAGGCATCCTAAAAATCATGTACGTCCAAAAGTTCCAAACTTGAATGTTTGTGAGTTGGGTTGCAACTATATAGGCAACATTAAAAACTTTGAGTAAACAGCATGTGTGTTTGTGTGCTGGAGTTTGTGGGTGATTGTGACAGCTTTTTGTATTGTAATTCTTTTATCTTTGGCCTAAATACAGTGTTTACCTTGTAGCTTAGTCTCTGTAGCTCATTGGCAGAAAATGACAATGCTTTGGCTCAACCTCTGATCTGTAGTACTTCTTCATGACTATGATCGTGCAGGCAAAATTCCCAGGTTCAAGCTTCTAAGCATGAAATATGTCCTTTGTTCAAGTTCATTAAACTGGCTGCCCAAACATGGCTGTTTATGAATTTTACCATTTGTTTAATTGATGCTCAGACAACATATAGCAATCCACATGCAGTCCCAGAATTAATTGTATGCTGACAGTGCTTATGTGTTTCCCGTAGACTACACCAATTTGACGTTTTAATTCTTGACAGTGGCCGCCTAATTGTAACCTTTTGGTAGTTTTGAGTGCAGTTCCAAAAATAGAAATATGTGAAACTTCCATTGTACAAAATGTTGAAAGACAGTAAATTTTTACATATTTAGAAAAGACTGTGCAACCTGTTCCCAAGAATCCATTTTGGTGTTGGAGGTATAATATGTTATAACAAAGTAATGAAAAGCTTTTTTAGTTTACTGTGAATCAGGTTAGGAATTGTCTAATGAAAGTCATTGCAAAGTTTTGTTTTGTTTTTTATAAATCTGACTCTGGCCAAAGGCTTCAGAGCTTATCCTCAGGGCATATCCCCAAGGTCCAGCAGCCTTCCTACATCACCACATGTCACCACTGCGGCATTAACACCCACCGTCCATATTGAATACATGCTAGGGCTGTCTCATACAGGACTGGTGTATTGGTATTAGCATGGGTGTTTTTACATGTCAGCGGTCTTCTGGTAGACCAGTAAAGCCTACTTTTTTATGAAATTCAAATCCATAAACTGTTCCCTGCCCAAGTGAAGATTTGAACTGGAGTCCATTAGGACTGCAGGCCACCTCCCTACCAATTGAGCCACTGCCTCCCCCAATTAAAAGTATTGTAAGAAAAGTAAAATCATTTTATTGTTCTGATAAAGCTTCATTGCCTTTTTCAGTCACTTTAATTTGGTTATCTTTATTCAGGAAAATGGAAACAAGAAATTTTGACTGAAAAAGAGACTAAGTGTTAGTATGAATAGAAAGGCTGGTTGCATTTCGTTTGTTCATTTATAAGGGCTCCAACATGCTTGCATGCATCAGCATTAGTCACCCAATGGTGGCTGTCCATGCTGCTCAATAGATTGGAAAAAAAAAAAAAAAAATTGCCTGAATTCTAAAATTTAAACAGCTTCAACCTAAGGAGTTTGAACCTGATAAGGTTGACTGTATTGTAGTCTCAGTCTGTTATTGCAACAATGTTTTCAGCATGGAAGGATGGCAACTTTAGGCTAATTAAAAATAAAAGGAGTTTAGGTAGTGTAAATGTGTAAAATTCAGCTGTACTCTACCTTTTTGTTGGCTTCATAGGGCTGCAGATCAAGCTGTTTTATGGTCCTGAAGGGCATAGTCATGGTTTCCTTAAGCTGCTATTTGTTTGCTTGTAAAGACTCCATCATGCATGCGTCAGCCTTGGTCACCTGATGGTAACTCTCCACACTGCTCGATAACACTCTGTTCAGTCGCTGATCCCTGGTGTCACACTGATGTTGTCCCAGTCTGTTTTTGGTGTACCTGCCACAGTAGACATAGCACATTGCTGTTAGTTATTGAGTTTTAAGGCACATAGGTGCATGGTTAGGTTTTACTTCCAGGACTTTTCACTAGACTCCTTTTCATTTAGTCATTTTTCTTAGTATTGCATGAAGGAAATTATGTGGTAACTTTCATTTATAGTTTGCAGCATTGACTTAGCAGTGGTTTTTGTCCCTTTTCAGCATATTTCACGTAGGTGAATTGTGATTAAAGCAGTCCTATGGCCCTACACTCTTTTTGTAACTTTTCTTTTTTGTGACTAGCACCATAAACTAGTGTTAACAGCTCAATGCCTGACCAAGAGTACAGTATTTTACTATAGGTTTGTTCACATTCCATAACACTTCCCATAGTCACTAGCACCATTGGTTACAGGTCACTATCAGATTAAAAATGTATTTTACTCTAGGTCTGATTTCATTCCATAGCACTTACAGTAGTCACTAGCACCATATGTAAAAGGTTGTTGCCAGATTAAGAGTGCATGTTACTATAGGTTAGGTCTCATTCCATAACACTTCCAGTAGTCACTAGCACCATGTGTTACAAAGCACCGTATGGTCATTGGCAGAATAAGACATTTTTTCATTCCTTTCACCATACCTTAGAGTTAATCTGTTGTCACAGCTTACCTTTCAAGATGGAGAGATGGCTGTTTTAGGTCCAGTTACAGGGGAGAGCATAGATAAAGCCTTTCCATGCACCAGCACTTCACTCTGTGAGAGCCAACTGCCGAATGATTTGCCTGGCTCATTGCAGACTCAGGTTTGAAGCTTCACTCATTCTTAGTTCCATGGCAGTGAAGCATAATCCCTATATAAAATAGCCACTCTGAACAGGGATTCATTTTACATGAAGCTTCAGATCAGTTTCATCAGCCAGTCTCTCTCTCATTTCTACCTATCTCCATATTTGGGTGGGAATAAAGGTCAGAGTAATGATAATGATAATATTTATCCTGTTTTTTTATCCCCCCTTTCCTTGATTTAGTTGGAGTTACACCTATTTTCCCTCAGTGGATCTATTTCTCACCATTTATCCATCTTCCCCCACACCTCTGTATCCCCCCACCCCCAGTGGTTTATTGTCCCCCAATGGGCCTACCTTCTCCAATGGACCCATTTTCCCCAAGAACCCATTATTCTTCAGGGTCCTATTTCACCTTGCACTTTCTTTCCCCAGGGACCTACTTTCACCCAATGACCTAATTTATTTTCACACAGAGACCTGTTTGTACCTGTGGACCTGTTTTTTACCCATGGATTTATTTTTCCACGCAAGGACCTATTTTATTTTCACTCATGGACTTGCTTGTCACCCATGAACCTATTTTATTTCCACTGAAGGACTTATTGTCACTCATGGACCTATTTTATTTCCACTCAAGGACTTAGTCTCTCATGGACCTATTTTATTTCCTCTCAAGGACCTACTGTCATCCATGGACCTATTTTATTTCCTCTCAAGGACTTACTGTCACCCATGGACCTATTTTATTTCCACTCAAGGTCTTATTGTCATCCATGGACCTATTTTATTTCCACTCAAGGTCTTACTGTCATCCATGGACCTATTTTATTTCCTCTCAAGGTCTTACTGTCATCCATGGACCTATTTTATTTCCACTCAAGGTCTTACTGTCACCCATGGACCTATTTTATTTCCACTCATGGACCTATTTTCTCCCATGGACCTATTTTATTTCCACTCAAGGACTTACTGTCACCCATGGACCTATTTTATTTCCACTCAAGGACTTACTGTCACCCATGGACCTATTTTATTTCCACTCAAGGACTTACTGTCACCCATGGACCTATTTTATTTCCACTCAAGGACTTACTGTCACTCATGGACCTATTTTCTTTCCACGCAAGGACTTACTGTCACTCATGGACTTATTTCCGCTCATGGATTTATTGTCACTCATGGACCTGGTATCACCCTTGCATGTGTTCTCTTGGACTTTTTTTCCACATAGACCTATTCTCCCGTTGAGAGGCAGCTGTATCTTTCGTGGACCTATATCCTTCCTTGGATTTTTTTTTTTTTTTTTTTTTTGACCAGTGTTCTCACTTGGGTCCATTTCCCCCAAGAACCAGTTCCTCCTTTGACTCTCTCTCTCTCTCTCTCTTTCTCTCACTACACACACACACACACACACACACACACACTATAGTATTGTGTACAGTGACAGTATTCTAGATAGAGCAGTAGCAGTTTTACATATCGTCACCTAAAAAAAAAAAAAAAAAAAAAAAAAAGTCATTTTTTCTACTTTTCAGGAAAAAAAAAAAATCAGTGACTTAGGCAGAAATTTGAGGTGCATTTTAGACCACTCACACCCTAGACCTGGCAAAGGCAGCTATACCAATAGGTGTGCCACGTGATGAAGAATTGATGTAGGCAAAATTCAGAAATTGCTGATAAATGCCTTAGGCAGTTTCTTTATGAGGGTGATGATATACAAAGGTCCTGCATCTATTTCCTTGCCTGATGAAGGAAGAAAGGTGGACTGGAAGAGGAAGATAGCTTAAGCTTGCAGTCCACTAGGTGTACAGTTCAGATGAGCCTGGGTTGTAACTGCTACTACTGTACTATGCTCAGCATACATACCTGTAACCTCTTCAGCCAGGCACCCTCCCCCTTCCATTTAGCATATCCAAACATAGCAGTTTAAATCTCTTACCCAGTGGTACTTATGCCAGTTCTCTCACAACACACTTTTCCAGATCTGTCACACCTTGAGACCCAACAGTTCTTTGCACACCGTACTTGGCAAGTGATTTTCCTCTTGCAGCTTATTTCCCTTAGCCCATTGTCAGTGTAGCCTCCTTATTTTATCAGTACCACCACATGAAGGCATCCCCCACCAGCACAGGCTTACGCTTCCCAGACTAACACAGCTGATAGATGGAGGGGCTGGTTGTGTAGGAATTTAAAGTATTTTTGAGTGACCGTATAGGGTGTTGAAAATGGTTGACATTTCATAGGCAATATTGAAAGTTCATATGTTTATTTGTTTGTTTATTTTCTTTACAACAATTTACAGAAAAATTGGATGTTAAAGCTCCTTTGGTTCATATAAATGCTGATTTGGCAGTGTTACCAAGTTTTCAGTTCTAGATGTCTGAAAAAGGTGTGTGATATTGACACATAATGGTGACGTGTTGTTGAGGCCCCAGCTTCATCTGTAAGATAGATGCAGTGGATTGGAGACTCAGATTGCCCTTCTCCTGCAGTCTATTATACTTGTTCAGGGGATGGGGAAGTGGTTGATGGATTTTAGTATAACCAGGCAGTGGAGCCACCTGGTTAATGTATCCATTGAGCATTGAGGTCTTACTGTACAAGATGTTAAAAAAAATGGTCTGCATATAAAAGAAAAAAAGAAAGAAAACTATTCAATGTGTGTAGGTCTGTAAGCATTTATATGTACCCAGTATATTTCAGATAATTCTATAGTGCATATTTGTATGACTCCAGTACAGTATATTATTTCTGAAGCATCTGTTGTTCATTATCATTATTATAAATTATATTTTATGGAAAGGCATGAATGAAGACTGGGATGTGTGAAATCAGTGGTTATCAGTACTGTATTTCATTAGGGTGCCTTGTTATACCCATACACTATACCATTGCTCAAGTGAATAATGCTGCATATTATAGAAAACTTATGGCTGTGTTTTAATTTCTGCATGAATTCCACTTAATGCACAACTGACATCTAACCATTTGTTAATGTTGTGGCCTAAGCATCATTCGATATAACCCGGTGTACCGCTGATTGAAATGGTCCCCTCTGCAGTCCACCATTCTTCTTTTGGGAGATTGGTAGAGAGTTGAAGGGCAATTGTATAATCATGCAGTATTCATTCCCCCCCCCCCCCCTTGTTCCAGGTTGAAGACAAACCATTGCTTAGAGTAATAGCATTCCAGTATTGTATAATTTTCTGTTAACTTTTTTTCATCATCCGAATTGCTTTTTTCCTGCTAAGGATGCAGTAAGGTTTAATTACCTTTATACTTGTTAATTGTGATACTGAAATGTTCTGGTAGCTGTGTTTGTCTGTGAAGTGTAGTACATTGTACTGTTTACTTAACTAACACAAGAACATAGAGAGAGAGGGATGCAGAGGTTTATCTGATTATATAACTGTTATGTATTGTAAAACTGAGAGGAGTGATGTGAATATAGGCAGAGAGGAGTACTTTGAGTGAAACTGAAGTTGACAAGCTGAGAAAGAAGCAATGTCAGATGAATGCTAGCTAAAGGTACTGGAGGAGTTAGTTAACACTAAGAATCTCTTTGGTTACTAGTCACAGCAGGCCTTCAGTTTGTCTATATCCTGCCATCAAATGTTTGAATCTCCTTGGTTACTAGTCGTACCATACCTCTTTCCTGCTATCATACTGTAGAATCCTTGGTTACTAGTCAAATCAAACTCATTCCTGCTATCATACTCTTGAATCTCCTTGGTTACTAGTCAGATCACAACCTCTCCTGCAATCACACTCTAGAATCTCTATGGTTACTAGTCAGATGAAACTTCTATTTCATGCCGTCAAGTTTTAGAATCTCCTTGGTTACTAGTCAGACTTTGTTTCCTGCAGTCAAGTTTTAGACTTTTCTTGGTTACCAGTCAAATCAAACCTCTTTCCTGGAATCGTACTATAGAATCTCCATGGTTACAAGTCAAATCAAATCTCTGTTTTCTGCAATCAAGCTTTAGAACCTCCTTAGTTACTAGTCAGATCAAACTCCTGCTTCTTGCAATCAAGCTTCATGTTGTCATTGTTCACATTAAGTTAAATCCTCGTCGTCAGAGTGAGAGTCTTCGGAGATTGGGGTATTTAAGTAACCTCACCATGGATTTCTTCCCTCCTTTCGTTTCTGTCATAAATTTCATGGTACATTTCCTCTTTTTGCCTCATGTACTCTTTTTGAATTTATCGAAGTTATGTCGTATTTCTTTTGATTGTTTATGGATGGATGGAAGTAAAAGTGCAGTTTTAGGCCAAGTTAGATTGAAAGGGGCATATGACATTTTAACCCAGCCATTGAGCTGCGTTTGATCCCAGGAGGAGTCCAGCTCAACTCAATGCCGGTCCCAAGCCCGGATAAATTGGGGAGGGTTGGTGTCAGGATTGGGTATCCGGCCGTAAAAATTTGCCAAGCCCTGACACGGTATGGTTCATTACCATATCGTTTAGCGTACTGAATATCAGGTGTTTTCACTGGCAAAATTGAGTAAATATCCCCCCCTCCCTCCCCCTTCATCTCTCTCACTGTCTCTCTTCCTGTGAAGTCTGGGTGGCTGGGTACTTAGAATAGTCCACACATACACACCCCGCCAGTTTCTGTCAATTTGATGTCGTTTCGCCATGCGTGTTTGTTGTGTGGGGATGGTCTTCTTACCAGGGGGTCGCTAAGAAGGGGTCTTAAATGCGATGCCCTGGCCCTAGGATGTACTGCGCGAACCCACAACAAGCACGTAAGGTGAACGGCGAGATGTCACAAAGGTGGGACGTTCCGGCCATCACATGCACTCGGCCCTTGCGTGTGACAATCACGTGGTTGCTTGTTTTTTATTTTTTCCATTGAATAATGTCTTTTCAATTTTGATTTTAGTAATTTTTATCACAAATGTTTATTATATGCCGTGTGGGTGTTGGATGTACCTGAGAGGACGCTTTTGAGGCCATAACCCTTGGGCACAACAAACAATCAGGCTATATGCCATTTTCACCCTGTCTGGCACCAAATCTGTGGGGTCATCAACATCTGAGGCATTGATGTCATTCCTGATGGTGTCGGACTTGTTGAATTGAGTATAGTCTGGGCCGATGTGTTGCTCATAATCAGGGCACCAGCACTTATCTGAATGTCACACGTGGGACGCTGATACATATTTCACATCCTCTCAGTCTTCACACACCGTTGCCTAGTTAGGCAAGGAACCCCAACCACCTGTTGTGATTCAGATCTGTTTTGGCCACATCCACATGCAGCACCTAAATATTCTACATCAGTAACTGGAAAGCTGAAAGGCATTTGTATGTGTTTTTGTATGTGTATGTTTTGATATATAGGGTGCCTCCATTGTTTCCCCCCCCCCCCCCCAAGAATAGGATGTCACCAAGTGATTTGGTTTCCAAATTGAACGAACCTTTCTATATTAGAAAAGTAAGATGTCACCATAATGTCACCAAGCTACACCTTACAAGAGTATTTGTGCAAAGCCTGTGATATGGCTGGCTTGATTCGCATAGCAGAACGCAGAACTCTTTTGATGTAGATTAGTTAGGTGGAAGGCGCCACATGTGCGCGACCGGAAATTTGTTTGCGGCTGGCATTCGATCCTGTTCCTGGTGTGAGTTCACCATTCCGCACACACCAGCTCCTGTTCTTGGTGTGTTTTCTTTGTCATGCACACCAGCTCCTGTTTTTGGTGTGTTTTCTTTGTCACGCACACCAGCTCCTATCAGTGTTTTCTCCTAACGCACACCAGTTCCTGTTCTTGGTGTGTTTTCTTCGTCTAGGGCACACCAATTCCTGTTGGTGTGTTTTCACCTTCTCACACACACCATTTCCTGTTGGTGTGTTTCTCTCTCTCACACATATTAATTCCTATTTGTGTGCTTTCTCCTCACACACACACACACACACACACACACACACACCAGTTCTTATTGGTGTGTTTTCTCCTTCTCACATGCACCAGTTCCCGTTGGTGTGTTTTTTCTTTCTCACATACATCAGTTCCTGTGGGTGTGTTTTCATCCCCTCACACACACAATTTCCTACTGGTGTGTTTGCTCCTTCTCACACACCAGTTCCTGTTCTTGATTTGTTTGAAGGAAGATCGAGACCAAGATGAACATCAAGAAGAAATTGAAGGCAATATTTAATGCCTCCAGTTTGAAACGTTTCTCCTAAAATTAAACATTTACTGCCATCAGTCAACACAGAGACAGACTATCATGTTAAACTGCAAGGCCTATGCAGTGGTGATGATGGCATTATGTCCAGTGGTAGGGTGGTTGGGACAGGCATGGTGTGGGTCCGAGCAGCTTACCTCCTCGTGGTGGACCTGGGTAGAGTGATCTTCATGTATATATTGTTGCTTTTACTCAAGGTTCATTGGAAGTATGAACCCTGTGGTGTGCAGCCTGAAATTGCCCTCCTGCATCCCACAACTCTTGTTTGGGAGATGAGTCGAGGGATGTTGAAATTGTCTTGCAGTCCACGACCCTTGTTTGGGAGAGAGGTGTTGAGGGATGTTGAAATTGTCCTCTTATAGCCCATAACTCTCATTTGGGAGAGAAGAGTCAAGGGATGTTTAAATTGTCCTCCTGCAGTCCACAACCTTTGTTTGGGAGATGAATCGAGGGATGTTTGTGTAGGTGGGCAGTAGAAGCACCCAGTTATATCAGCGCCACCACATGAAGGCATCCCTCTCCACGACCATACAGTATATTAGAGCTACTAGAACTACATGATTGAAGATCACTCTAGCTGAAAGCTGCAATTTATTGACAAACTTTGTCTAGCAACACACAGTTATTTAGTGGCATTAAAATATGGTTCTTGGCATTAAAATTTATGCTTGGTGACATTACAATACGTGCTTGGTGACATTAACTTTTATGCGTGGTGACACAGAGGTTCTTCGTGACAGGTAGATAGGTTTGGTGACAAATCATTGGTGACATTACTAAGAGGTTTGGTGACGTAATACTTGGTGACGTTACTTGGAAGTTTAGTAATAAAGAGGTACTTGGACTACTTTGTGGTTTGGTGACATCTTAAAATAATGGTGACATCGTAAAGTGCATCAGTTTCATAAAAAGAAAAATGCAGCAAAGCATAGTGTAATAATATTGTATTCTGTATGTACATGTTTGAGATGGCCTTTAATAGGTCAGTATATAGGTACAGTATTATGTCTTGTTATGCCTTACATTGCTTCTTTTTGGTGTTTTCTGTTATACCCCAAGGCCAGTCTTGTGCTTGTTATATTTTTCAGATATATTTTGTTATACAACATACATGCTTCTGGTATATTTCCTGTTATACCACAAGTCCAGTATTATGCTTGTTATATTTTTCTAATATATTTTGTCTTACGCCTCAACGGCTTCTTTTGGTATATTTTATTTATACCACAAGTCTGGTATTATGCTTGTTATATTTTTCATATATTTTGTCTTACCTCAAATAGCTTCTTTTGATATATTTCCTGTTGTACCACAAATTCAGTCTCATGAACGTAGCTGCGTGTGGATTATTTATCTGTATTTATGAACAAAATTTACAGTGCTTGCAGCATTGCAACTCTGAATTTCTGGCTTTGTGTAGGTTAGGTGTTATGACACTGTGTAGGCTATGCTGTTTTGAAATCTGAAGTTTTGCTAAGAGTAGTGTTCAGACCTGTAGAATACACAGGATGCAACTTAATAGAGTGTCTTAATTGGGGGGAAGAATTTAGAAAACTTGTAAAATGCAAACTGTAGCCATTTTCATTGATGTTTTGTTGAGTTTTATGTTCAAAGATTGCTTGTGTTGTGACTGTGTGGCACCTGATGTGTGAAAGTGTGTTGTGGTGTGAGAGGTTGTATTACAGTTTGTGCCTATTGAATTATATGAGTTGTATTTTATGTTGCCATTGTAGCCGGGGTGGTGACTGTGTTGCATTCTGGTTAGGTGTAGTCATGTCTCTCTGGATTGGGTAGTTTCGTAGGGGTGTTGTCTGGTGGAGGTTTGTGAAGGGTGTTATTTGGTTGAAGGTTTTGATGTGTGTGTGTGTGTGTGTGTGTGTGTGTGTGTGTGTGTGTGTGTGTGTGTGTGTGTGAAATATTGTGCTGGGTGGAGAAAGAGGAATATTGGTGAAGCAATTTGTATAGTGTTTGGTGGTTTTCCTCTGTTTCTCTGTGGTGGAAGGTGATGCAGCATACAGTTGCAGGGTTGAAAAGTGTTAACTTGAAGTGATGAACTCTCTCTCATATGATCCTCTTTTGGGAGTATTTTTGTTTCTTGATAGAAGTGCTGTGAATATGTGGCCTTTGTGCATCCAATCATGATTCCAAAGGCTTTAATTTGTGTTTTAAGCTTTTCCATTTTTGTGCCAGTTAAATAGGGGGCTCATCTTGTGCAAGTCACTGTTAATGAATTGTTCATAGAATTTATGCTGTATGAAGGTGGTACCTGTTATTGTTTTCAAGACATTGAGTTTATGATATGCTTTTGCTCTGATGTTATCTATGTATTGAGAAAAGGTCATATGTATAGAATTTTAGGTGTCCTTCCAGTGTGTTGTTTCTTGATTAGGGTAACATGAGGGTGTGTTGAGGTGTTTGTCTGGGGTTGGGAATTGATGGTTAATTTGGTTAGTGTAACAGTCAGTTTATGTAAGCCTGTGTTAAAGTGAGTGTACCATAGGTACTGTTGGGGATTATCTGCTAACTGCTGAGTTTGTGTTTATGAAACAGTTGCTAGGTTATTGGAACTGAATAGGGAAGTTGCTAGAGATCAAGCAGCATGGAGAGCTGGCATTAGGTGCCCAAGGCTGACACATGCAAGCATGTTGGACCCTTTATATCTGAGACAAGTTATTTTTTATTTCATTATTTTTTAGGTGGTGAAAAAATATACTTGAATGAAAGTGAGAGGAGGAATTGTAGGCCAAGAATGTGGATGGATATGATGAACGAGCACTTTATAAACACAGTTAAAGATGGTGGGGCTAGGGAATGGACTGGGTTGGGTTGATTGGATGAAGTATGTATGGAGAAGCATATGATAAAAGTTTAATGTCCCATATTTAACTTTATTAAACTTTAGTCGTCCGAATGAGCTGTATTCATTGTAACGTGAAGTGCATCTGTTTAAAAATATATGTACAATGTACATCTGTCTGTGAAGCTTAATATAGGATTCTTGGGCTTGAGTAGTGAGTGTGTTAGTATCTGGTTCTCTTCATTACTAATTTTGTTGGATCATTTATTCCACTTTTATGTTTTCCGTCCTTGCACCCTGGACCTTACTGTACTCCATCCTAAGTGGGAAAAGGAATGTGGGATGGTGTCAGTCTTTTGAGTCTTGGTAATATCTTTTTCAATTTGTTCTTGCTGCAACAAGATTATTCTGTTTAGCTGAGGAATGTCTTTAATTATGAAAGTTTTTATCAACACCGTATTGTTTTATTCAACTTAGGAAAGGTTTAATTATGAAAGTTTTAACTGAAGCTGCATTGAACTTCAATTTAAAGAGCTTATCCCAAGATGGAATAAAAGACTAATAATAATAATAATAATAATAGTAGAGTGACATGAACATGACATCATCTTGCTTAGTGGGTTAATATTTATAATAAGAATTGTTTTAGTAGATCTTTTCAACTATTATGGTACAGTGGTATGTAGGTGTTATTTTTGTTGTAACGTAAGTACAGTACTACACTGGTCTAATTATGCAGTTTATGGTTCACACCTTCCATGATAGCCAAATGTCATTACATGATTATTTTATGTTAACTCTTGTTCATATTGTCAGCACTGTAATGTACATATGCGGACTTAAATACTGATCTGATTAAGATAATAATGATGCAGCAACCGCTTTCAAATGCCAATAATGCAGTTTAGGAGAGTTTTTTAAATAGAAAAAAGGAAACTGTCTGCATTTGTGCATTACTGTGCACCAACTCAAGAAACTGACATCAGTAAGGTGGTTGATAGTTGTACAGTAAGCATTATTTTTTTTTCCCTCCAAGTATTTATGAATGCATATTGTTAAAATTAATTCCTGATATATTAAAAATGCCTCTGTCAATTTCCCCCTCCACCTTTTGCCCTCTCGTCCTTCCTGTTCGTTGTCCCTCTTCTCCCCATCCTCTTCCTCTCTTACTGTCCCTTCTCCCTCTGCCTCTCCTCCCCCCTTCCTGCTACGTTCTCTCCTACTCTTCTCCCTTCCTCCTTCTTCCTCTTCCTTTCTTTCCTTCCTCCTCCTCCCTCTTCCTCTCCTCCCCATCTCCCTCCCCTCCTCCTCCTCCTCCCTCTTCCTCTCCTCCCCATCATTCAACTTCTCCTCCTCCTCCCTCTTTCCTCCTCTCCTCCATCTTCCTGTTTTCCCCTCCTCTTCATTCCTCCTGTCCCCTCCCCCTCTTCCGTCTTCCCTCTCCCTCTCCTCCCCTCCTTCCCATTCTTCTACCTCTCCTCCCTCTTCTGCTCATCCCTTCCTCCTCTCTTTTTTCTCCTCCCCTCCCCTTCTCCTTTTTCCTCTTTTCCCCCCCATCTTTCTACCTCTTCTCCCCTTCCCTCCTCCTTCCTTTTCCTCTCCTCCTCTTTCCATTCCTCTTCTCCTCCTCCCTTTCCTCTCCTCCCATCCCCTCCCCTTCCTCTTCTCCCCTCCTCCTCTCCTTCCCCTCCCTCATGCTTTTCCTCTCCTCCTCCTCTTTCCCTCCTCCTCCATCTTGCTCTCCTCCCCCTCCCTCATGCTTTTCCTGTCCCCTCCTCCCTCCCTTCTCCTCCCCCTTGTTCTTCCTCTTCTGTCTTGTCCTCCTCCTCTCCTTCCCTCTTCTCCTCCTCTCTCTTGCTCTTCCTTTCCTTCCCTCTTCTCCTCCTCTCCCTCCTTCTTGCTCTTCCTCTCCTCCTCCTCCCCCTTCCTTCCCTTCCTCTACCTCCCTCCTCCTCACTTTTCCTCTCCCCCTTCCTCTTGCTCTTCCTATCCTTCCCTCCTCTCTCTTCTCCTCTCCCTCCCTCTTGCTCTTCCTTTCCTTCCCTCTTCTCCACCTCTCCCTCCCTCTTGCACTTCCTCTCCTCCCCCTTCCCTCCCTCTTGCTCTTCCTCTCCTTGCTTCTTCTCCTCCTCCTCTCCTACCCTCTTCCTTCTCCTCCTCCTCTCCTACCCTCTTCCTTCTCCTCCTCCTCTCCTACCCTCTTCCTTCTCCTCCTCCTCTCCTTCCCTCTTCCTTCTTCTCCTCCTCTCCTTCCCTTACCCTCCCTCCCTCTTCCCCTCCATCTTTCCTCTCTCTCCCTCTTGCTCTTCCCCTTCCCTCTTCTCCTCCTCCGCTTCCCCCTTCCCCTCCTCCTTCCCTCCCTTACTTCTTCCCCTTCCCTCCCTACTTCTTCCCCTTCCCTCCCTTACTTCTCCCCCTTCCCTCCCGTCCTCCTCCCTCTTCCTCACTTCCCCCTCTTGCTCTACCTCTCCTTCCCTCCTCCCTCTTCTCCTTCCTTCTTGTTCTTCTTTTCCTCCTCCTCCTCCTCCCCCCCTTCCTCTCCCTTGCTCCTCCTCTCCTTCCCTCCTCCCACTTCTCCTCTCCCTCCCTCTTGCTCTTCCCCTCCTCCTCCTTGCCCTTTCTCTCCTCTATTCCCTCATCTTCTCCCCCTTCCCTCTCTTCCCACCCCTTCCCCTGCCCCCCCTCCTTCTCCTCTCCTTTCCTCTTGCTCTTCCCCTCCTCCTCCCTCCCTCTCCTTCCCTCTTTCTCTCTCCCCCCTCCTCCTCCCTCTTGCTCTTCCTCTCCTTCCCTCCTCCCACTTCTCTCCCTCTTGCTCTTCATCTCCTCCAGAAGAGAGAAAGGGGGGTAAAAGAGGAGAGGAAGGGAGAGTGGAAGGCATCAGTAAGAATTAAGTAAAATAGTGTGGGATCAGCAAGAATTAAATTCTCGTACTGGCAAGAAAAAAATAATTTTATTATTTCTACACACCACAAGCTACAGGAAAGCAGTTGGACGAAAAAAAGAAATGGAAAGAGCAGTAGAAGAGGAGAGGATGGGGATAGAAGAGGAGGAAATAGGGGGTAGAAGAGGAGAGAAAAGAGGGTTAGAGTCAGAGAGTGTAGAAGAGAATAGGATGGGGGGATGAAGTGAGGGTAGGAGAGGAGAGGGAGGGTAGAAGAGGAGAGGAAGGGTAGAAGAATAGGAGAGGAAGGGGGGGGTAGAAAAGAAGAGGATAGGGGGTAAAGGAGAGAAAGGGGGGTAGGAGAGGGGATAGGGGGTAGAACAGGAGAGAAAGGAGGGTTAGAGGAAGAGAGTGTAGATGAGGAGGAAAGGATGGGGGGTAAAGAAGGAAAGGATAGGGTAGAAGAGGAGAGAAAGGAGGGGAGGTGGAAGAGGAGAGGAAGGTGGTGGTAGAAGAGGGGGGGGGGCAGGAGGGGTAGAAGACGACAGGAAGGAGGCAAAGTAAAAGAGGAGGATGGGGGAGTTGAGGGAGGGATAAAGGAGGAAAGGAAGAGAAAAGGGTAGGGAGAGATATAGAAGAGGGGAGAAGAAAATGGAGGGGATGGGGGAAAAGTAAAAGAGGAGGAATGGGGAGTGGAAGGAGAGGTAAAGGAGGAAAGGAAGGGGGGTTAGAAGAGAGGTAGGGAGAGATGTAGATGAGGAAGGGGGGAGAAGATGAAGGGAGGGGAGAAGTAAAAGGAGGAGGAGGAAGGGAAGGTAGAAGAGGAGAGGAAGGGGTAGAAGATGAGGAAGAGAAGTTGTAGCAGTAGAAGACTATAATGAAAATGGTGGAGGAAGTGGAACAGAAGAGGGGGGGGGAGGGGGAGATGAAGAGGAAAGGGTGAGTAGATGAGGAGAGAGAAGGGGGATAGAAAGGAGAGGAAGAGGACAGAAAGGGGGAGTGGAAGAGGGGATACAGAATGGGGGAGGGGTAGAAGAGAAGGAAGAAAGGGGGTGGGGTAGAAGAGGAAGGAGTATAACAGGAGAGAAATGGATAGAAGGGGAGGTGGAAGAGGAGGACAGAAAGGGGGAGTGGAAGGAGGGGTAGAAAAGGAGAGGAAGAGGGGGTAGAAGAGAAGAAAGGTGGGGGGTAGAAGAAGAGGAAGGAAGGAGTATAAGAGGAAGAGGGAAGAAGAGGAGAGGAAGGGGTACAAGATGAGGAAGAGAAGTTGGAGCAAAAAATTATAACAAATGGTGGAGGAAGTGGAAGGGAAAGGGTGGGGGCACAAAAGAAGGAAGGGTGGAAGATAAGGGAGGTAAGAATGGGGGAGTAGAAAAGAAGGGGGGGGGGGAATCAAGAGTAAAGAATTGGGGAGTAGAAGAGAAGAGGGGAAGATGAGGAGACAATGGGGGGAGGGGTAGAAGAGATGAGGGAGGTTAGAAGAGGAAAGGAAGGGGGGGGGGAGAGGAAGATGGGGTAGGAAAATGAAGGTGGAGAGGAGACAGAGAGGGGAGGAGGAGAAAGGGAGGTGCAAGAGAAAATCAAAGTGTGAAAAATGAGAAAGAAGAACATGGGGGGGGGGGAATGTGGGATAGGGAAGATGGGGTAGGAAAAGAATGGAGGAAAGTAGGGGGAAGAGGAGAAAGGGAGGTGCAAGAGAAAATGAAAGGGTGGAAAAAGGAAGAAGAGGGTGGAGGAAGAGGAGGAGGATGTGGAAGACAGAAAACGAGGAAGAGACAGGATAATCAAAAGAAGACAGAAGAGGAAGAACAGTACAGGGAAGAGAAATGGAGGAAGTGGTAGGGGTTGAGGCAAAGGGAGGAGGAGAGGAGAGGAAGCTGAATATAAGGAAAAGGAAAGGAAAGAGGAAAAATAGGAAAGTAACAGGAAGGGGCAGATGAGAAACGGAAGGTGGAAGAAGAGAGAAAAGGAAAAAAGAATGAAGACATGGTGAGAGAGGATGGAGGAAATGAGGAGGGATGGGAGGAAGGGTAAGAGAGGGAGTATAAGAGGAAGAGGAGAAGAGGTAGATAAGATGAGAGAGAGCAGAAAGGGAAGATCAGAAGGTAGTAGTAGAAATGACAGGAAAAAGAGTAAAGATGGAGGGGCAGAGTGAGAGGAGAGGGATGGGAGGAGGAAAGTTGGAGGAGCAGAAGAGGGTGAAGAAAATGGGTTAGGTGGAGGATGAGATGGAGAGAAAGGGGAAGAAAAGATGAAAAGCGTATGAAAGGAGGGGTGGAAGAGGAAAGAAAGAGAGCGAGGAGGAAGAGAGTAGAGTTAGGAAGGAGAGGAGATGGAAGAGGAGGAAGAACAGCAGACAGGAGTGGTAGATGAGCAGGAAAACAAGGAAGAACATGGAGGAGAGGAAGAGGGTGAAGAAGACAAGGGAGGAGAAGAAGAAAATGTAAGAGAAGGGAGATGAGATGGGAAGAACAGTATTAGAAGAGGAAGAAGATGAACAAAAGAAATTAGAAGAGGAAGAAGATGAACAAAAGAAATTAGAAGAGGAAGAAGATGAACAAAAGAAATTAGAAGAGGAAGGCAAAGAGGAGGGGGGGTGGAAGGTGAAGTGCAGACTGAGGGTGAGGAAAAGGAACAAAGATGAGGAGGTGGAAAATGGTAGTAGGAGAGGAAGAGGGAGATGATGAAAAGAAGAGAAATTAGGAGGACGACAAAGAGAAGGAGGAGAAGTGGAGACTGAGGGTGAGGAAAGAGAAGATGAGGATGAGGAAAAATGGAAAGGAGACGGAAAAATGGAAAGGAGAAGGAAGAATGGGGAGGAAGACAAGGGAGTGGAGGATGAGGGTAGGAAGCATTATAGATCAAATACATAACAAAAGGACAAACAATAATAAAATACAAACAAAATCTCTTAAACCGAGGTACAATGCCCACTTTTTTTTTTTTTTTTTTTTTTTTTTTTTTTTTTTTTTTGAGAAGTGATTATGCTTTACAGTAATTGTTTGGCTTTAAATCACTAATATGGAATTACAAAATACTCTTTGAAAATCAGGGGCAACTTTAACTATACTGTATATCATTAACTGTTTTCTGCTGGCTATTATTATTAAATATAAAGACAGCATTTGTTTTTTTAATAAGAAAATAAACTTTCATATCTTCACTATATTATCAATACTACCACTATCATTAATACTATCAATACCACCATTAGCATTCTCTTCATGTTATTATTACTCTAAATTATTCACATTCTGCATCAGTGTGGAAATGCAGAAACATCTGATTAAAGTGTGAAGCAATTGTTGTTGTTTATTACTAATGATCCTATTTAATGTGAGATGTCAGGGTGGAAACTGTGAAACTTGCCCTTAGAGTAAACTGTGGAATCACATAGAAACTTATGTCCATGACTGTTAGAAAAAAAGATAAAAACCAGAGATTTCAGTAAACTTATTTTACAAGCTTTCACCTAACATATTTTTCACAACAAAACTGCTGGCCAAATTATGAACAATATTCACATAATATATACACTTCGTAATTATGCTGTAAAGATGTGCCGTGATGGACTGAGGTTGGAAACTTACCAACACTTGGATCAATTTTCACCTAATACAGTAGTTTTTATACATATTTCTTCATTGTTAAGTAAGGAATTACTCTTTATGAGTCAAGATACTTTTTGTTGGCATTTTACACGAGTAAATTTAAAAAATACAATTGTAATAATGTGCAGAAAGTCCCTCAAAGCTTTAAATGAATGCGTTAAAACATTTTATCCTATGTATGTATTACGAGGTGCCCCAATGACACTGAGACTGCAAGAGCAGTTCAACACTTGACAATACAAGTGACCTATATGCACATCAGTGCTGTTCAGTTAGTTAGTCTTTGTTCTATTAAATCCTATCACCATCACTTTTAACTCTTATTCTTCACAACCTGCCTCTTCCTCTTTTCATCAGTAACAGTACTGTCATATGCAGATGACCAAGCAGGACTTGCAACACCCACACTAAATAAACGGCAGCCTATGTCAAACAGTACCAACAGTTACTCAAACACTAACACACATATACTATAATGACTGCTGCACCACCTAAACAATCACTATTTTCACTCCTGATAAAATTCTCAAATGCACCTAAAGTCTTCCTTTTCAATCACTCCTAATCTAGACATCTCAAATCTTGGACTTAGTTTGGATACCCACACCTTTTAACCTACAAGCATCAGTATAAAGGCTTAAAGACACTAAGAGTCACTACCTCTGGATGACACAAGCAGGGGTCCTCTACACACCAATCCAAAAGTGTTAACATCCTAAAGCACCACCACACCACAACAAGACCTCCACATGACTAAATGAGACTTCTCCCATTATAACATTAGGTACCTCTTTTCTAGTCAAACAACTTCAACTAGGCTTGAAATTACTCTTTCTTCCTCTCTAATACCAAGCGGAAACTAGAGGTGATAACATGTGATAGTTATGAAGTGTTACAGAGGGGATATAGAGCAATAGTAATTTAATATTCTTACACGGAGCCATGGAAAACAAGTTTCATAGGGATTAAAATTTCAGCCTTGTCAAAGTAAAAACCTCAGAATACATGATATTCTAAATGCTGACTCTAACAGATCACTGCCCCATAAACGTATCACATACATTCAAAGAAAATCGAGACAGGGAAACAAATAATGACTATAGCATGAATGGAACTGTGTTGTGAAATGAATGCATTATCATTCCAAATTACAGTCAATTGACCCCACCCTGCCAATGGCAGTGGATGCCAACCATTTTTTTTTTTTTTTTTATGGACTACATATTCCGTTTTTATTAAATATTTCTTAATGTACTTAGGTATTACCTAGCCACACATACCATCACAGTCAACAAACTCTACATACGTCCCTACACTATATCCTGCCTCCTCCACCAACACAACTCATTTTTTTCCCTACCTATATGACCTCCATCCAAGAGGAACTGTTATGAATAGCATAGCTAAAACATCAAAACAGGTCATTTGCCCCAAGCACCTATCAATGGCTGTGGTGGTCAGCCATCATTTTTTTTTTTTCCACACTGCACACAGCTAACAACAAACTACCCACAAACTGCCACCCAAAATCTCGAAGCAAAACAGCACCCCCTAGAAATAATCCTACTCAGAAAGGCAGGAGTACACTTACGAGCCTTATTGGACACCCCCCCACACACACACACACACAAAAAAAAAAAAAAAAAAAAAAAATGCAACATCCATCCAAAGTATTGATTGGAACTGTATGTTGAAAAACAGTTTTTATTTTAAAATACGGTTCATTGGTCCTACACTACCAATGGCTGTGATTGCCATCCATTTTATTATTATTATTTTTTAAATGCCAACGGCCATACCATGTTGAGTACACCGCTTCCCGTCCGATCAGCGAAGTTAAGCAACGTTGGGTCTGGTTAGTACTCGGATGGGTGACCGCCTGGGAACACCAGATGTGTGTCAAGTGGGGTTGGTGGAGGATTAGTGCCCCTCCCTGTAAAACAATTAACTCTGAGCCCTTGGCCACCCCGTTTGGGATACATGGCATCTGGCAATGAATGAATGAATGATTTTTTTAATATTACATCCTGTATGGTCATTACCTAGTCACTATGATCATCTACAACTTCCAACATTACACACAGTACCTCAACATCTCTAGCTACCCATTATAACACTTCAGTTTCCCCCTTACCAACCTAAACAACCTCCATCCAAAAAAGAACTGTGTTGTGAAAAGCATACGATATCACTTTGAAACACAGGTCACTGGCCCCAACCATTAGCCAATGGCTGTGATCATCAACCATTTAACTGCAAACAGCCACTACAGTAATCCAAAATCTCCATCCAAACAGCATCGTAAACCACCATCAGACATCCACTGTTCAGAAAATACCCTTCCCAGAGACATGAGGACACCAAGCAGGACTGCAAAGCAGTCATTATCCTTCCTTGTTACAATACCAACACAAAATACAACTCATAATCCACTGCAATGCAGTTCCTCACACCACAACACACTTGCTCACCTTATGCACCCCACTATCACAACACAGACAACCTTTCAATATGACCATAAAAAAGACCTCAGGGAGTAACATGTTGAATTGGCCAGGGTTCCTACAGTGCACCGGGTTCACATCCAGATGAATCTGTGGTTGCAACAATAACAGCAGCAGCAGCAACAAAAACCCTACTTCACACACACAATCTTCAGCAAGCATGGGGTTATCGCACATCCTTGTCTCACTCTGACATTAAACAATTCATCTATGAAATCCTAGACAAGCTTGTCATTATAAACTTAATAACACTCAGTGGCTTTCTATTCATATGTAAAACCTATCATAATCCTTTAATATTCACAGTCATATATTTTCTCCTGGTCCATGAATGACGTAGCTTACAATCCTGTTCACAAGCCTTCACTATATCTCAATGCACATATTTTATTCACACATCTAGCTACCATTCATAAAACCAACTTGTTCATCACTCATCAGGTATTCAGATACATTCCTCATTTCTGTTATTATTCTAAACACCTTTCCTAAACACAGATGCAGGACAACCAAGGGACTCTCAATCCAGAAAAACACGAACACGCAGACAACCACCACACCACAACAAGACCTCCACACACACTTATAAGGCTGCCTCTTTCCCCTAGCCTCACTATGTACCTCTTCACAATAAACTAGTTTATTTTTCTCTGACAGAACTGGACCAATCCCATGAAACATTGTGAAACTAAGTTATGAGACAGGAGTCTCCTTGGTTACTAGTTAAACTGACCCTCCAGTCTGGCTTCAATTTGTCAGAGGAAAATTAAAGTACTACAGCCATACAAACGACCAAGGAAGTTGTACTAGACCTATCATTTGACCACTGCCAAATTAATTAAAAAGTTACTTCCACTTCCATCCAAATAAAACGTGCAACCATTTTTGTTTTATTTCTCCTTTTTTTCTGTTTATAATTTATCCTGTACATACTACCTAGCCACTACAGCCATTCAAAGCCTATAACACTACATGCACTGCCTCAACGACATCCCTCTTCCTCCTCTAACTAACACTATATTTTCCTCCTCTTCCTCTACTCAACACGACACCTCTCTCTTCCTCCTCTACCCAGCACTACACTTCCCTCTTCCTTCTCTACCCACCAGCACCACACTTGCCTCTTCTTCCTCTACCCAGCACTACACTTGCCTCTTCCTCTACCCAGCACTACACTTCCCTCTTCTTCCTTTACCTGGCACTACACTTCCCTCTTCTTCCTCTACCCAGCACTACAGTTCTCTCTTCTTCCTCTACCTAACATAACACCTTACACAATTTGTTTTCCCTATCTAAACGACCTCAATCCTAAAAGGACTCTGTTCTGAAAAGCATATATATATATATATATATATATATATATATATATATATATATATATATATATATATCATACTGCTGAGTGGCTAAAACAAGTCTTGTGCATACTATATGAGGAGGAATCTCTCTTTTAATGCAAAGAAGTAACTGAAGTCCAGAAGCCTGGATGATTGTTCCCTCCAAGAAAAAAATAAATAAAAGAGCCAAATTCAAGATCTGCTCATTTTGGGATGCCAGGGCAAACTGCCTTAAAACTGAAGATTTAGAGTGATAATTTTCAGGACATCAAGCTTGTAATATTGTAAACACCTTTATGATATTATTCACACTAATACATTTTATGATGCAATACTCTAAAAGCCTGACCTTCCATTTTTGTAGTGGCATACATCTTCCAGTAAATGGTAACCACTCTTTCTAAACAGTATATAATTTCTCTCTGATCTGATATGGCATCCTAAATAAATGTTAATGCTGTGAAATGTGGTATTGCCATAAGCTGGTCCTGGCAGAGCTCCAGCAGTGGGATGTTTTGTGAAACAGGTTCCTGAATAACAAACTTGGTCTTATGATCCAATTGTTTCGTGGCATTCAGTGTCAAGGCAATTTGTATGCACTAACTCCAGGGCTATATAAATCCATTCTGTCACTTCTTATTACTCTTCTTTCCTTTTCTGGTGGCTTTACATTAAGTGACAAGCCTAAAGGTTTCTTGTAAGCCAGGAATCCATTTACAATTCTGAGTGGTAACCATATAACCCAACCATATGTGTTCCCCTTGGGTGTGTGGCAGGGGGTTAGTGCCCCTCCCCGTAAAATAACCAACTCAAGACAAATGACCACTCCTTATGGAATCATGGTGTCTGGCAATAGACAGATGGACTATGTACACCATATTTAGCTGTGGTAAGAACTGTTTCCCTATAATGAGAAACAGTATTCATATGTAATACTGTTCTTGTACAATAACACTAAGGTCTAAGAGGTGGGTGAGATCATGTACTGTATATCAACCCTCCTGAGATATCACTCATTACAGTTTGACTTTTGGGAACACTGACCCCCTCCTACACAGACACTTGTTTTAGCTGCTGTGTATAGTCACTATCCAGCACCTACACCCATTCAAGACCTACACTGGTGCTTCAAAAACATCTGTTCTCATCCTACACCCAGCACTAAGTTTCACAAAGATATATTTGATACTTTTTTTTTCTCCCCCCCTAAAACAGCCCCCATTCCAAAGGAATTGTGTGGTGAAAATATATGGAATTTCACAGTGCAGATCATCAGCTCTGACCACCTGCACTATTCACAGTCCGCCGATGGCTGTGGCTATCAACTTTTTTTTTTTTTTAAATATACAGTACTTTATTATTTCAGACTGTACACAGCTACTACCTATACACACAAGGCCACTACAGCCATCAAAAAATCTCCAGCCAAACAGGAACCTTCAAAAACCATCACCAGACACCAACCCTTCAAAATCAACCCTACCCAGAGAAACATGAATACACCTAATCTCTCTCTCTCTCTTTACTCTAACTTCGTCTAAAAGTGCCTTGAGCTCACTCATGGATGCTAAGTTGTAAGAATACAGTATATAAGCACTAAAATGTGATGCTGGTTATGAAGAAATCCTATGGAAAGGATGTAATAAAAACCCACACTACACAAAGTGCTTCAAAAACATCTGTACTCATCCAATACCCAACACTAAATTTCACAGATACCTATTTTTTTTCTACTAAACGGCCCCCATTCCAACGGAACTGTGCTCTGAAAAGCACATGGAATTTCACAGTACAGGTCACCGGCTCCAACCATGTGCATTACCGGTAGCCTAACTGCAGTCCGCCAGTGGCTGTGGCCGTCATCCACTTTTTTTTTTTTTTTTTTTTTTCCAGATGGTACATAGCTACTACCTAGATAAACATGGCCACTACAACCACACAACAGAAGCCTTCAAAAACCATCATGAGACATCCACCCTTCAGACACAACCATACCCAGAGACACCTATACTCTCTCTCTTTACTCTAACTTGGTTTAAAAATGGCTTATGCTTTCTCATGAATGCTGAATTGAAAGAATACAGTAAAAATGTATTAAAATATGATGCCTGTCACGATGACAAGCTATGGAAAGATGGTAGGTCTGTAATATTTTGTTTCTGTCAGTGGGAAATGTTAAAAAAAAAAAAAAAAAAAAAAAAAAAAAACATGAAAATTTGTGCCAAGTTAGAGTGAAATGAGTAAAACTTCAACTTAGTCATTTCTCTACTCAGTGCTAACACAATATACAACTCATGGACAATACACTATGCCCACAGTGAAATGCCTCCTCTCACACCACAACACACTCACATTTACCACAGCGTAATGTCTCATCCCACACCACACACATGCACCACACACACTATCACACCACACTACCACAAAACACTCACCACATGTACCACAGTGTAATGCCTTCTCCCATGCCACACCACACTCACCACACTATCACAACAGACTATCCTTCAACATACATGTTTGGGGCTGCCAGGATTTCTGTAGACAGTCAGCCAAGTGGGATTACAATCCAAGATTTACTAATACACAGCAAATATTCTTCAAAACAGCATAATCTTGATCTAATAGATTTTATCATCTATTGACAAAGGAATTTATCATGAGAATTAATTTTGTCTGCTTGAAGGGAAGGTGGGGGGAAAAACTGTCAATACTGGTGATGGGAGGGTCAGAGGCCTGTAATGATTTTTAGCACTACGACAACAGGGTCTCTTTCCCAATTTCTCTCTCTCCTGATAGAAATATTTGAGGTGGGAGCAAAGAACAAAGAGTGAACTGGCATTAAGGGGGGAACTATCAGTACCATGCCAAGTGAAGTGGAAAATCATCATTATCATGAGCAGTTATTTTTCAATCATCATCATTTAACCATTTTCTTTCTTTTTCAAGCAGTCATTACCACCCTATTCATTTTTTTTTTTATACATAAGGATGAAATGTATTGGACCCATAAAGCAGAGGAAACCCAAAAGAGGGAGAAACTAGCCAACTGCAATCTCACTGAAATGACTCCAACACTCATTCACTCACCATTCAAATCACAGTATTTTACACACACACACACACACAAAACCATGGGGACATCACACATCCTTGCTCATTCCAACGCCAATATTAAATCACTGTCATTTACATATTTCTCTCCCTCTCTCTCTCTAGAATCATAAACCACCACAACCCAACCCAACAGACACCAGCATCATCAGAAACACCCCAAAAAATCCACAAAGAAAAAGCAACAAAGTACAAGCAATATCAACAGCATAGCCTACGAATAAGCATAATGATAATAATTCGAAAATTAATAAACAATTGGCTGTGATGTTATAGACCTTACAACTTAATACAACACAGACTGCCTAACTTAGTACTGCATAAAATAATCTGCTCAACATATAATATTGCTGATTTCTGAGATGCCATGAGTTAACTGACGACAGGGACCTGACAGGCAAGTTAGTTCTTGCACATGCTTAGGAAAATACGACAAATGACAATGTGATTTGAAACAGTATATCATAATACTTTTAGTCCACTGGGGCACCTTAGGATCTTTCCATATAGTTATAAAATTTATAGGGGTACCATATTACAATTCAACACATACATAACTATAGTCAGTTTATTTTCATCCGACAAGGCAACTTTTATAAATTCAGTACTATCTCACAAGCGTATACAATTCAGTGAATCTCTGTGATGAGTCTCCTTGGTTACTACTCAAATTAACTCTCCAGTCTGACTACATCTGGCCATAATCCAAGCTAAGAGGTCATGAATCTCTGTCAGGTGAAAGCAAACTGACTATAGACTACCTCAACAGAAATAAACAGGCACCATAAAACATGCCCATATAAATAAACATAGTCAGCCACAGGAAAAAATTATATATATAAATAACAAAAAAACATAACCAAATTAATGGAAAAAAATACAATGATCTCTGACCTAAATGAAGGGAATCAACTGGGGATGTTTAATGAAGGGAATCAACTCAGAATGATCATTATTCTTAGCTATACATGAAGGGACACAACTCAGGATGCTCATTAATCTTTGACAGATATGGACATTAACTAAGGATGCTTGCTAGTTTTTAATTTCTCATTGTTATCCATGCTTTTTTTTTTTTTTTTTTTTAAAGGCGACAAGAAACTGATGACTGCAAGAAAAAGTAATCAATACAGAGCCTAATTCAAGATCTGTTACTTCTGAAATTTCTGCACACATTGCATTTAAAAGACTGGAGGTCATAGGCAGGGGGAAAAACAGATTGAGAAAGACAACTTCATAGCTGACATTGCATTTAAAAGACTGGAGGTTATAGGCTGGAGGAAATACATATTGAGGAAGACAAATTCATAGTTTACCTGTTGCCAATTAAAATCTTCCAAACAAGGACAAGAGTACATATTTTTTTTTCAGCATATTTTTTCCTGTGGCAGGCTGTGCAGCAATAATAATGACATGGCAAATAACAATAATGCGAAAATAACACATCATTACAAGAAAATAGGTATACAAATATACCAACCAATATCAATACTTCAGTTAGGATAATAAATGCAAACACCTATTTTTATTGTTGGGTAAAAAAGCACTATGGCTTTTTGCAAAGTCCTTTTATCTGCCACATTTATTTATGATCTTTTGGGCTGATAATACCTGCTATTGTGGTCCCAGGCTCATTAAAACTACTATGAATCACATTCAATTATGGAGAAACGAAGTACTTGAATTTACTGAAAGAAAAGAGGCACTATGAGCTTTTGGATGAGAGTTAAGCAATTATCCACACAACACATATTATCCTCTAATAATCTGTTTGAGACGTGTGTGTGCATCTTTCATCAGTCTACTTTAAAAAATGACATGTATATAGCCTTAGCAAAATTTCTCAGTTCATTTAGCTACATCTCTTTCAACAAGCCAGATGATCAGCACACACAGATAAGCTACAAACAACAGACACAGTTTTACTTAGTCAAGAAGCAAATACTGTCTAGGCAAAAATGCTGTTATTGATGCTATATTGGTTCAGAGAAGTGGTTTGGTTACAGCACTACTACAGAGGAATACAGGACCACAGCAACAGCAGCCCACAATTTACTAATACGCAATACAGGGCTGCCCATATATCTGGTGTGTTGTCGGCTCAGTCTGCTGGTATCAGCACGCATGTATTCTGATGACTTTATTCAGTTATGCTCTGCTTATTGAGGATTAAATTATTGTACCACCTTTCCTTTGTAAATGCTAGCTGAAACAAGACTAAAATGGTGTTAGTCAAGAAGTGCTATGGTAAGGATGTAGGGCCACAGTGCAATCTTATTCTGCCAGTGAGGTGTGGGAAATGAATCTGCATAAGGACAAAAATCTCATGTCTCCTTGTGTCATGTCTGCGTGTGTCACACCTCTGTGTCATGCTTTTGTCATGTCTTTGTATACCGGTATCATGTCTCCTTGTGTCGTGTTTTTGTGTGTCATGTTTTTGTGTGCCATGTATTTGTGGCTGTTCAGTTGTATATGGATGGGGCTACAAGAGAGATAATATGTGCTGATGTGAATATACTGGAGTGTCTAATGAAAGAGGGTAAGGTGTGGAAACTTCCAGAACTGTTGCTTACTGATGCTCCTGAATTGTTCAGTAAAGATGAATGTGATCTGCATGGCTTGATGAATACGTTTGGGGGTGTATGTTGGATACGGAATTTAAAAGGGGATGTATATGTGAGTAAAGTTATGGTCTTTGAGGGAAATGAAGTCACAGCATACACATTAAGACTGGATGGAAATGGGGAATGAGAGTGCATCCAAGTACTTGAGTAGTGTGATGAGAGGATGGAAGTGCTTGAAAGGGTACTGCAGGGTAGAAAGGACGCTGGATCATTGAAAGCTGTGGCAAGGAACAGGGAAGTGAGCATGGAAGTGAAGTTTGGACCCTGCTGGAAGGACACAAGTCATGAGTGAGGGCAGTGGAAATGAAGTGAGGAGTGTGTTGAGTTTTATGAACAGACAGAAAGACAAATGAGGAAGCAAAAAAGTGCTACGGTACTGTTAGGAGAAATATCCTGAGACAGTCTGGTTATGTAGAGAGGATGCAGAATGAAAGGGTGACTAGAAGTGTATGTGAGTGAGGTGGTATAGGAGAGATCAATGATGAGACTGAAGGCCAGAGTGGAGAGATTTATGAGGGAGGGGGGTGGAAGTGAGCATGGAAGTGAAGCCTGGATCCTGTTGGAAGGACACAAGAGTGAGAGCAGTGGAAATGAAGTGAGGAGTGTGTTGAGTTTTATGAACAGACAGACAAATGAGGAAGATGTAAAGAAATGCTGTGGTGCTATTAGGAAAAATAATTTGAGAGAGTTTGGCCATGTTGAGAGGATAGAGAATGAGAGACTAACTAGAAGTGTGTATGTGAGTGAGGTGAAGGGGGAAAGGAGGAGGAGGGGGAGACTAAGGCTGACGTCGAGAATGGAGTGGAGCGATACAAGGGAGGGGGTGTGTCAGTTGGAGAGGACAGTCAAATGGCAGAAGACAATGATGTGGAGTTAATCTGTCTGAGGCCACCCTTTGTGGCCATGATTTTCCTTATGCAATTGAGGTGTCTGGCAATAGATAAATGAAAGAGTGGGCAAAAATATCTGCTTACAAAAATGAGTGAAATTTATGCAATTACTGGAAGCAAATGCAAGAGATATTTGATTACTTGATAAAAAATAATGCAAACAATGGATGCAAACAAGCAATCACTATAAAGTAAGGAAAGGTTATGGGACACAGAAAATAGTGCAGGGTAGAGGTGGTAAATGCGGACTGAGCCTTCACCACATCAATCATTATAATTATCCTAATATAATAACCAACACGTGCCGTTATTATTATACTCATCACTTTAATCATAATCATCATCCTAACTTCTTGCCACCCAAGGATGGGGTAAGGTATGGCTTAAGAAGCAAGGAACACATGGAATTGGACATGTTATATATGAACCACCCTGTATTTCTTAGCATCTGTGGCATATAACCAGGACTTACCGCATCTGTTTGTGATGTACAGGCATGTGCAAAAGTATGCCAACAATACTCTGCCAGCACTAGCCTGTATTTCATATTTATCACTCTTCCCCAAATGACAAGCAGTTAACATCCTTCTCCAACTTGTTTTCCTGATGCTTGGAACAGACACCTTCATATGGTAATGATCAGATACTGAAGCTGTCAGGTTAAACTAACAGCCTTCAGTTCCTTTACGATCCCCCTAAAGAAGAATGATGGACTATGAAAGAACAGTGTGCACTCCTTACGACATAAAATATTTCAAACAACACCTTCCATTCCTACAGCCAGCAGAGATGTGTCTACATACTTTTGCTCATGCTCAGGACAGGAGTCTTGCAAAACATTTCATAGCCTATGGCAGTATACGGCTGGCCAGTTGTCTATAACCTTAGCCTAGTCGCTTTACTCGAATTGGGGAAGATGTCTTCTTTCAGAGCTGACAGCAGGCGGTAAAGAAACTGGTTGTTTGATATGGCTACTAATTAAAGTGGACATCTCATGACTACACTGAATGACAAGTCAAGTGGCTTCTTGTTACCCAAGATATAAGTTACTACACTTAGTGGTAACATACAACTACGCAGACACATGGTGGTATAAGGAGTTACGGCACTCCCATAACAAATGACATCAGTCAGTAGCTAGACCCAGGTCTCTTGCAAAAAAGGGAGACAAAAAATTGGTGAATGAATGGGTGGTTGTGAATGTGTGGTCCAGCATCTCATAGATGTGAACAAAGTGTGCAACGTCTGGCTTGCAATATCCACTTAAGAGCGTATGCCCAATCCTTGAAGCATTGCCTAGGCCATAAAAAATAAAAAACAAAACAACCATGAACACAACCCCCTCATAGAGCATTCCGCCCCCTTACTGCACAGCCACAACGTGGTTATCGCAAGCAAGGGCTGTGTGCATGTTTACTTATATAATCATCCACCTGTGTGCCACTTATCCTTCCAACATCTGCAACGAGGACCCCTTCTCTTGTAAGCCCCAAAAGCCCCCATATACCCATGTTGGAACCGATATATATCATGACACACAGTGGTGGGTTGTGTGTGCTGTAAAAGTGAGTTACCCAACTTCCCAGTCAATCCCCAATCCCCTAAAACCCCACTAGTAGCAAAGGGACTTGGGGCCACGCTACACAACAGTAAAATGGCAACTAATTCAGCACAAAGATTTTAAAATTAATTTTACTGCCAGCATAAAACTTTAATCTCCTCAGTCTGATTTGGCGCATATTTTTTAAAGTGTACCGGTACTTAGCATTCCAACTTCCACACAGGGGAATCGATAAGGCTGAGGTTCATAAACAACGAGTAATGCCGACACTGCAGGGTCGACTGGTGTGGGTGATTGAAACAGACACCACAGCAACAATATACACGAGTATCTGAAACAACACAGGCTATAAAACTCTGTCCACTGTGCATCAATTACAATACAAACATCATAATAATAAATCAGTCAATAATCATATGCATAATTCACTGGGGTGTCTTTTAGGTGGCTCAGGAGGCTTGATAGGAAATCACGTTAGGAAATCACCCCAGCCACAAAGAAGACAAGCCACTTTCTCTGAACTAACGCCAGCCATTGTTCAACTGAGAGAAATACTGTACTAACAGTCAAAGGAATTAAAAATAACATGAGGAAATAACAAAATTCTTGCAGTGTATCTATCTAGCTAACATTTACTGCAATCTCTCTATTTTTCTACATGTATCTGTGTAATGTTTATCTATCTGTGTACTTGTCTATCTATCAACTTGAAATAATGCTGAGCTGTGGCAACAGCTTAGCAAGGAGACATGCTAATCATGAAGATGTGCAATGGCAAGGTTTCAAAATTATCTGCTACTGGTAGACCTGCAGAATTTACTTTCTGTACTCTTGTTACTCTATCCTGGCATAAAATAAGCATCTCAGCAATCGTTTATCAAGTAGAATGCTAGTCATGAATAAGTGCAATGGGATGGATGTTGACCTGTAGTATTGTTATTCTACCCCTGAGATACATGAAAAAAGCTGGTGAATGGTCAAATCCTGGGCCAAGTTAAGGTGCAAGAACTATGATGACTGAGAACAGACTAATATAAATAAGTTAAAAATAAAGATCATTATTATCCTTAGACCCCCAAGCACCACTCTCAGTTGAATAAAACCATCTGGTGTTAGTTGGAAAACCATATGGTGTTAGTTGGAATAGACAGTTGCTCTCCCACTTACAAACATCTAAGCTACGAACTATTGTTGTTGAAATTAAAGACTTACCAGCTTGAGATTTCATTAGGCTTTGTGGCTGCCAGCCTGATATCACCAGGGATTGACTCCTGGCACTGCATCATCCTATCCTATCATCAATCATCGTTGTCGTTGGCATCGTCGTTGATTGGCAAGTAAAATCAGAACCTAGATTAAGTTAACTGGCCTTGTATACCCTAGTGGTGGAATGATCTAGTTATGAAGCCTAGCACTGCCACTAATCATAATTATCATCATTAGGCATTATCATCATCAGTCCTAACTCCTTTTCCCACCCAATGATGGGGTGGGGAATTCTCTATTAAAATATTGTAAGTAGGGGAGCAACTGTTATACTCTGTCCATCTCAACTTGGCTTAAATGTGATCTAGAAAGTATACAGAACCACAGTATTGCTATTCTTGTCTTACTCTGCTTCTGGGCGATGAAACTGGAATACCAAGGACAAAACTCTCCGCCAAGTCAAGGTCAACGAACCAAAAAATTTCTAACTCACATTTCAGGAGAGTGGCAGTAGCTGTAGTTGTAGTAGTAGTAAAGGTAGGAGGTGGAGTTGAGGACTGACGGCCTCAGGGAACCTCTGGGAACCTCTTCGTGGCGACCAGAGGTATTTCCCCAGAGGTTATAGGCCATTGTATGTGAGATAACACTGAAACACTGAACCATCACCAACCCCACTGACAGCAGCAGCACAACACAGCAGTAGCAGGAACAGCACACAGCAGTAGGAACAGAACACAGCAGCAGGAACACCATCAAACACAGCAGTACGAGTGGCACAGTGGGCCCTGAAAATATGGCAAGTTTTTTAGATATTTTCTGGTCTGTTGATAATTTAACCCTTTGTCTGTGGAGGAGTTCAATACAGATCTTAATTAATCCCTATAGGATTGGTGCTGGCGAGGCACTAATAGGATGGGGAGTGGGAGGGGGAGGGGTGCTGCCTGATTACATTTAAAATTCTCAATCCCACACCTATGCCCCAACAACTGAATGGTGGACTACAGAAGGGTAACTCAGCCTGATGTGCCTGGGGTTGCAACTACTAGTACCCAAGACCTAAGATGAACAAGTCCATTTTACATCAACTGTCTGGTTCATTTCCCTGGTTATAGTCCCTCAAGTACTTCCTTATTCCCAGAAAGGAAGATGGTGGACTGCTGCAGGACAAGAAAATCCTACGGATCTGCATTATTTAATTAACTTCATGACTGGCATTATTCGTGTTAATCTTTTGTTATAACTCAGCACTAAATATGGAGAGATGGCAGTTTAGACAGTCAGATAGTGGGAAACAGGGTTGTAGATAGATTTAAATCCTTCACAATGATGGCTGTCTCCTAGTATGAATAAAGTAGTCTGGTAGTGGCAAGTATAGACTGTAAGACATCAGCAAAAGGTCCCAAAATACAGGTCCCATTGGCGAAATAAAAGATGACATAGCCAAGAGAAGAAAAAAAAATCCTGCAAACCCAAGGCTCAAAAACACATCCCCGTACTTTACATGTTAAATCGGCCCAGATTTGTGATACCCCTCCTTGTGATGGGTTTCTGCTTAACCAACTGCATCGTTAAACTGGGATCTGCCTGTACATGAACACCACAAAAAAAAAATAAATAAATAAATAAATAATAAGTAACAAACTCCTAGGAAAGGCTCCCTGAGCTAAAATTTTACTATGTGATGATCTAAACCACTTTATTGTGCCCCAAAACAATTTACAGTACAGTGTGGTAACCATATAACCAAATAATGGAGTGATGAACACCCTACTATTGTGCCCCTGTTAACTGGTGTAGAGATGCAAATGCAGCAGCCACACTTTTCCCTGTGCTAAGGTGTTATCTACTGTAAGGGAACATCAGTTCACTGCAAGGGACAGCTGCTTGCCTGCGAATAGATGGGTCTGCTCGGCCAGACAGACCAGGGTTACTCAATGACAATTCGATTCACTCTTTTGAACTTCATTAATCTGAACTTTGGCTATATCAACCTCACTGAACCTAACAAATAGCCTGCAAATACTGTTCAGGTATACCTCCATATACGAAACCCCAGCTTAGATATGGGGGTAGAAATACCACCAAACCCCACCTAACGATGGCCAAACCCCAGTTTAATGATGGGTTTTCATTTTTTTTTTTTAGTAATTTTGTTATTTTATGTCGATTTATAAACTGTTTTTAGACTTAGATTAATGTGTTTCAGTCACAGGTGGGGGTGAACATTGTCATTTTGGGGTACAGAGTACAGTACCCTCGCGTCCAACACGGTGATATTGTCATGCATGGGTCACGTGTTGGACTAACAATAGAGCTTATGGGGAAAAATGAATTATGTCAGCAACCCTAGGAAATGTCACCCTAAATACCTACCATATACCTATACATATATTGGTACTATTGTAATTATAATAAATGGTACTGTGCTATGAATGATAACTAACCTTATAGGATAGTGTTGGTGGGCTTGCTGGGAATGGAAGGTGGTATCCAAGGCTGTAGGTAGTCCTACTGGGTCCCCAGAGGATGGCTGCTGGCGTCACTAGCGGGTAATGGCTGTTGTTCCTCCTCAACCTCCCTCATAAATCCTTCGAAATCACACTCAGAATCACTATCTTCGTCCACACCCATGGAAGGTCCTGCTTCTGCCTGTCCTAGCACTCTGTAATCCTCGGCATGCTTCTCACACTGTTGCCAGAGCCCCGTCTCGTGACTGTGGAAAGTGATCACTGTCGCTGACTCGGTAGAGAATAAAGAGAAGCAACTTTGTTTGTAAACTGGTACACACGCCGATGGGAAGGGTTTCAAAATGATTGATATTTATTCTAAAATATTAATATGTATTCAGTGTCAGGCTAAATGTTCAATGCTGTAGTACGATACATTCTTTGTCGAGTCGCCTGGGTTTTGGTCACACTGTTTTGCCCATCGTATCCTCGGCAGGAATCCATCCAGATGAATTCCAGATGCCCGTGGTATCGTCAGCAATTTAACCACGTTACCGTTCTGATTTACCATCGTATCCTCGGCAAACCTGGTATGAAGTGCCGTGTGATAGCCTTCGGCTGCCAGGATCTTGTCTTGGTTTTTTATTATGGTCCTCACGTTGGCTTCATTCATGTCGTAGGCCTTGGCAATGTCAACTTTCCTCTCCCCTTTCTTCTTCCTCTCGATGCTTTCTAGCTTGGTGGCCTGAGGGAGGTGCCGACGCTTCTTGGGGTTCTCAGAAGGCTTCCTAGGCATCGTGAGCAGGGTAAAATGCAGTAACAAGGGCAGAAAATGCAGCAAGAAAAAAGCACCTTCCAATGCGAATTATGCGACTGAGTGGTGCTGTGGCGGGAGAAATTTAAACAAAACATCACATGACAGCAGAAGCGTTTTTAATTGGGTGGCATCACGATCACGTCACGATAGCGGGCGGGGAAGGCTACTTGATCAGAAGTTTTCATTGACTATCATCATCATGGGAATGTCCAGTATGATCGTGTTGGACCGGGTGTGATCGTGCTAGAGGTGAACTCTGCGGATTTCGCCCACTTCTCGGAGCTCTGTGCGTGTTATGCTAACACACTCGTGTAGCAGTAATTAAATCGTATTAAATAATACTAATTATCTGCTCTCCATGCTGGACGTGAATCGTGCTGGACTAACGCGTGTTGGACGCGAGGGTACTGTACTAATTTTGATTATTTTCAGACTTATATTTGACAATCTTCATATTTTATTTACTGGTTTTAGTGCGTTACTTACAGGTATTAGGGTTAGGTTAGCTTCTTTTACAGCTGTTAGGCTAGTTAGATTGGCTTTAAACTTGTTTTTTGACTCATTTGGGTGGGTTTAGGACTTGGTTGGGGGGGGGGGAACCCAAGGCTCAAAAACGCATTTCTATACATGTTAACTCTACCCCGAGATAGGATACCTCGCCTAATGATGGGTTTTTACTTAACCAATTGCATTGTTCAACAGGGGTATACCTGTATATCAAAAGGCTACTTATCAAGGAGATGCGATTGCCCGAAAGAAGCCAAGGTCAGCAGAGTAATTTCTGTTCTGCTGTTTATTACTGACTGAAAATATTAATGATATACTGTACTTCAAGATGTGGGATCACCCCTTAAATATTTTTAAAAAATTTACCTACTTTTGGACTGTCTGAATAAGGGTGTACAGAAGTGCATTTTCAAGTATGCAAGGGATCCGCCAATAAACAAGGAAAATACAATTCATACCAGTAAAGTGCGCTTTGTGAATGTGTGATGAGCAAGCGAACGTTTGCACATGCGCCTATCATTATAATTTCACCTTGGTGTATACTTTCAACATTTTTGGTGGGTTAGTTGAACAATAAGAGAATAATTGAGCTAAAATATCTATTTTCTCATATTTTCTCTGGCTGTGCATATAGCGAGGAGCTGTAACATTTTATCACACACATAATGTTCAATTTTCCGGTCCCGACCCGCCGTGTCAACAAACCGCGTCGATAAACGCTTGGCTATTGATCGAATGATAAAACCCAGAAATGGAGCGATTACTCTTGCTGATTTCACCTCCTAAATAATGTATAGAAAAAAAATTCATGTAAAATTATGAGCGTAATATTTGATGTTTAATTGTTAGCAACTGTGGTAGGTGGTGGCGACCATCATCCACTCACTTGATGTAGTGCTGCCTACTTCCTTAGCTTTTATCATTCTTTTTCTATGCCTGCCCTCTTCTCTTCCTATCTTTCCTGTCACTTCTTATTCCATTTCTTTCCTTTACAGGTAGCTTTATTTTGAGTGACAAGCCAAATGGTTTCCCGTAAGCCAAGAATCCATTTACAACGCTGGGTGGTAACCATAAAACCAAAACATACGTGCTCCCTACGTGTCAACAAGTGGGTTGGTGCCCCTCCCTGTAAAACAACTAACTCAGTGTCAAATGGCCACCCTTTACGGGATTTTGATGTCTGGCAATAGACAGATAGATAGATTCATGCAACAAAACAGTGTTACATGAGGAAATCTTTTTAAATTCGATTTCATAGTGGAGCATGTCAATTGAAGCCCTCAGTACAATCCCTTGGAATGCTGGGATTACAAGGGGCTTCTTTGGTCTCATAAGTAAATATAAACTGGCTAAAAACAAAATTTACTGAATGTATCTACTACCTGCTGAAAGAATCTCTATTTCACAAAGCAGAAACGTTATTAGCCTCTGAAAACCACTGTGGCTGGGCCGTGCTGCTCATTTCTCAGCTGAACGTAAACATCATTGTGCTCGCTCATAATAATGGACTGAGGGACCAGGCCTTCCATCCTGCATCATGATGGGGTCACAATTTTATATATGCCAAAACCAGTAGGTTAGGATCATTGGACTGGATTAGAGTACACTGTATTGGATTAGATTAAGATAAATTTGGTGAGGTAATGCTAGACTGGGTTGTTAAAAAAAAAAAAAAAAAAAAAAAAAAAAAAAAGGTTTGGAAAAATTAGGCTGTCACTAGAATTGAGGTTAAAGTTATGGAAAATTAGGTTAGATATTGGTAGGCTAGAATAAATGAGGGACAAACTGCAGAACTCCAATTACAAATTTATTTGTAACATCCAGATTCTGCAGAAGTATCATTTATGTCATTAAGGCTGTATAATTCATTCATGACACCCAAATTCTGCAAAAATATGTTACTCAAGAGCACGAAGTTAGATTTTAAGACATCAGTGGTGGCATCCTACAGAGGGCAAAGGGTAAATCCAAATCCAAAACTTATTTATCCCCAAATTATTCAGATCAGTAAGGCTACGTTAAATCTGGTTAGGTTGTGTTAAATTAGGTTTAGTAGGGATGGAAGTTGTGTTTGGTCAGTACAGACGAACGATTAGACACTGACTTTGCAGTTGAATCAACTTTAAAATCCGACATGGCGTGTGGCCTTTTGCAACAGTTCACATGTAAAACTGGTGGTTAAGGTGACATCTTCAAAATTATGCCTTTCCACAACTTTTTAAAGAAATGAATGATAAATGCGTTATAGATTACTGAGACTAAAAAAAGTAAATTTTGTGCATGGGAGCTCTCCTACAGCTTCAACTAAATGAGACTGTTAGGATAATTTGGGTTAGGTTTGAATAAATCCACCCTGATGAGGGTGGATTAGTGCCAAAATGGCATTTCAAGTTGGTGTCTTTGTCAGCGCCAATGTAAGTGTAAACCTTAACAAAGACCAATTTTTAAATGTTATTTGTGGCTTAAAAATGAAACAAACATCAAAACTTCGAAATGCACTAAAAAAAAAAAAAAATACAATTTTAGCAATAAAAACACTGCAGAAAACTGCAACGTATGGTTGTCCCATGCCTTCTTGTACATAACCAAATACCGTATGTATCTACACAGCATCAAAGTACACAATATATACAGTATACCCAAACAAAACTGAAACAAATGTGAACATGTTTGCCTGAAAATAAGAATTTACTGAATTTATCGCCTGAAATAGCCGAGTCTATTCTACCTTGCTGTGGCCACTGAATATAAACTCAGTGGACTGCAGGCTGAAGTTGCCCTCCTCCTTCAGTCCATTATCCTCCTTTCAGCGAACAGGGAAGTAGCCGAGGCATTTACTATGCATGGGAGCTCTCCTGCATTTTCACCATGGACATTAATTTTGCAAAACCAACTGAGCAAACCAGCAATCTTGGTGCCATTACATGAAGGTGCTCCTCTCCAGCACACTGCAAGGTGAAAGATTTCCCTGACGGGCTAAGTGGTCACGGCAATGCATGATAAACTCATGGATTGTGCGTCGGGTAACAGATACAAACAGATGTATTTGGTGTATGCACATGGTCTCCATAGGACTCCTGCCTCCCCGGACCTTCTCATATTTCAACGCCCTAAAATGCAAAATAAATTTACCCAGCTATCACATTTAAAAAATGATATAAGGTATTTATTCGCACATCGGTGGGTGGTGATAATAACCCACAGAGATTTAATTAACCGCCAAGTCAATAACCGGGAGCATAACTCGAACCACCTCCGACCCATCTCATATTTACCTTCCTAAAATAGGTGAAAACCACATGTATTCCACTATTTCCATTTCCAAAACGCAGTCTAAGATAATCATTCTCTTACCTGGTGTACTCGTAACGGGGATAATCAACAACTAAAATCAATTCCACAGAACTCAGGTAAACAAACTCCAAGAGACGCCAACCACGTCACCCTTGCCCCGAACGTTTTACCAATACGAGCTTATTAATATTAGCCCATTCCTTTCATTACTCATTTTCTTTTAAAATTACCATTAAAATAATTTAAGATATAAAAATAATACATTTTACATATACAAGAATCTATTACTAAGTGCATATTAGAGAGGACAATTTTGAAAAGCTACTTGGAAACATATATCGAACAGAAACTGCTTGTGTATGTAAAATATTACTGCATAGCTCTTTATTTTTAATACAATATAAGTTTGTTAAAGAAAGTCCATGCAAACGAATATTGGAGTAAGCTCGGTGTGTCTGAAGCATCTGCTAGGCTCGGCTAGGCTGCTGCTGCTGGCATACATAAACAAATGAAAATGGAAACTGGGAAGAAATATACTATACTTTGGAATATATATATATATAAACTGGAGAAGATAAAAATTAGGAAATTGAAGAAACATTGAAAATATAAAACGGACCAATAAAGTAATACCGCAGTGTCTGGTAATAGGCAAATGAACCGTCGTGGATGAATGATGAAATTAGGAGAAAAGGAAAAGAAGTAAATAATAAAAAATCAATGCTAGAGGGTGGGGGGGTCCATAAACGGTAAGAGAGGAAATGCTATAATACGAAAGGTAAAACAATAAAGGAAATCAGAGAAAAATAAAATTACTAGGGGCAATATAGACAAAATGAGAGGAAAAGAGAAAAAAGTGGAAAGTTAGTTGTATAATACTGAAGGGAAGTTACAAAATTATAATGAGGCAAGAAGTGGTAAATTTTCAGGGAAAGATAAAAAAAAAAAAAAAAAACACCCAGATAATATTAATGTAGCTTGTATGGAATGCAGGGAAGATAAATTACTTAGAAAATCATTGTCTCATGATCAGATTCAAACTGCAGAATACTATAGTCGAGGCGCACGACTCTGAGGTTGTCATTATCGTACCCTGGCAACCCACAATTCAAAAGTGCGTCCGATTTCGTATACTGTTATATACGAATCATATTATTATGCACGAATATATTATACACGAATATTATTATGCAAGAAAATATTATACACGAATCACATGCGTCTCATATTATACACGAAATCAAACGCACTTTTGATGGGTAGGTTGCCAGTGCACGATAAGAACAACCTCAGAGTCGCGCGCCGCGACTTTAGTATGACATCCGGGAGTATTTTAACATAGTAATACTCAAGGAAAGGAAAATTGAACCAATGGAATGCCCAGTAATAGCCTACACACATCATCCATCATCATCCAATCCTATGTTGCCCCATGAGCAGCGTAGGAGCCCGGGGCTGGGGAAGTTGGTCCTGACACTTGAGATGAGTGACCAGCCTCACTCATCCCTGAGTGGCGTTGCGTGAGCAATAAACCCCAACCATCCCTTGG
This sequence comes from Coenobita brevimanus, assembly GCF_032717465.1. NCBI lineage: Eukaryota > Metazoa > Arthropoda > Malacostraca > Decapoda > Coenobitidae > Coenobita > Coenobita brevimanus. Next base: position 4,396,716 of record NC_137030.1, on the reverse strand, counting down.
ATATAAACCTGCACCAACTCAATTCGATTGGAGCGCCTTAATTACTCACTAAGCCACCAGGCGCCATAATTTGGTTATATGATTACCACCCAGGGAAGTAAATGGTTTCCTGGTGTACAAGAAACCATTTAGCTTGTCACTCAGTGTAAAGTCACCCAGAGGCGGAAGGGAGAGGAAAGAATGAAGGAAAGACAGAAGAGGAAGCGTAAAGTCACCCTAGTGAGAAGGAGATGGAAAGAATGAAGGGAAGACTGAAAAGGAAGGAAGGGAGGAAAGGGAAGACACCCAAAGCAGCACTACATCGAGTGGGTGGATGGTGAGCGTCCCCACCTACCACAATACACAAAATGTATGGAGTTAAAAAGGGTGGGGGGGGGTAAGTGCAGAGGGCAACTTCAGCCTGCAGTCCACGAGGTTCACGATTCACATGAACCTGGGGTTGTAACTATTACTACTGCTACTACTACTACCACTACTACTACAACTACTACTACTACTACCACTACCACTACTACGACTACAACTGCTGCTACAACCACCCCTACTACTGCTATTGTGCTACTATTATTCCAAGCGGCAATGGAATTTCATAACATCGTCCTTACGATATAAAACCAATAGGGGAGAATTCTGAGGTGTTATAGGCAAATTAAAACGCCAGGGAGGAAATGCTAGGAAGCCTCCTATGCCACCTTCAGCATGCACCCGTCAATATTATAGTAGCCGCAGCGAGAAATGAACGCTGTGGTGGGGCAGCCGGTCATCCGGGGATTCCCCCACTGTAGCCATATCTACATGTCACCGACCATCGGCCACCGCTGCAGCCCCGCTCCATGATCCTTACCCTGTGTCTCTGGCTTTCTCTTTCTCTCTCGGTTTCTATATAAACTGGTGTATTTCCGAAACTAATTATGAAATTATTATGACTTTTGTTCCACACCACCTTTGAGGTAAAAATCAAGGAGAGTTTTCTGTATAAAGGTTTCCCCCCCCTCCTAAATGTGGCATATGAGCGGGGGAGTGCGGCCTTGCCGATACCTCCGCCTGACCTATAATTATACACTCGCCAGAACTGACCTGCCCTCAGACAAGGGGGGGGAAACCTTTATACAGAAAACTCTCCTTGATTTTTACCTCAGTGGTGGTGTGGAACAAAAGTCATAATAATTTCATAATTAGTTTCGGAAATACAGCAGTTTATATAGAAACTGAGAGAGAAAGAGAAAGCCAGAGACACAGGGTAAGGATCATGGAGCGGGGCTGCAGCGGTGGCCGATGGTCGGTGACATCCTACCTCTATGGTCGGTGACATGTAGATATGGCTACAGTGGGGGAATCCCCGGATGACCGGCTGCCCCACCACAGCGTTCATTTCTCGCTGCGGCTACTATAGTTCATTCTTGCTGTTAAACATAGGCAATGCTGCGCTGTTCCAACCCTGCTCCTGACCAAGCACATACTCCCCCCCCCCTCCCTGCACACCTGACCAAGTGCATAACCGCCATCACCCCCCACCCCAGTCTACTCTTTTAAAGGTGGGCGTAAGAACATCTTGAGGACACATAACCTGAGCCCTTCAGATTTCTTGCGTAGATCGTATTGAAATATCTGGATTTTCTTTTTACTTTTGCCTTAAAAAAAAAAAAACTTCAGACACAGTATTCTACCAAACAAAAGGCACCAGTTCACTATGAGACATAACGAGGTTAAAATTCACGACTCTATAATGAATACTTTCTGAGTTCTGGCCTGGAAGCGAAATCTCTAAGCCTGGCCAGCCACCCAACTCCACTGACGGATATTGATCCCAGTGACAACAACACTCTCTTCAGACTTTGCCAAGTGGAGGGTAACATATATAAAATATATATATATATATATATATATATATATATATATATATATATATATATATATATATATATAATATATTTGAAACCACATGTCAACTTTATAGTATTTTTATACACGGCTTCTCTCTCTCTCTCTCAACCACCAAAACAAAAGAAACACTAAATCATACCACTACATCAAAACAAATACATTTATTCCAACATCAGTGTATATACAGTGTGTGCAGTCCCTTTACCATAAACTACAGCATTACAAATAAGATGTCAACTATTATTTTCATTTTACAATTCACCAAAGTTGCAGCTGCCTACGTAAGCTTTAGTTCTACTAAAGTGGTGAATGTGGTGACTGTAATTCCATTGTAGCACAGTCCTGCAGCAGATGACTACAAAGAATTCAAATATTGTGTGTTAATGCCGTCTTTGGTGGTGTCCGCGTGATGCATATTTCCGTACCGCAGCCGATTTTATTTATTTATTTATTTGTTAGTTCTGGAATTAGTTCTGGAAGGCTGCATGTCGTTAGGTCAGTCTTTTAGGACTGGACTGAATTGAACTGGATTGGGCTGGGTTGGGTTGGGTTTGAATGGGTTGATCTGGTCAAGGTCAGAGTTCATCAATAAAGTCTGAGGAATCATGCTGGGAATAGAAAAAAATAACACATATTGTTGAAATGACTTGCAGTTAGCGATAAGGCCAAAGGGACAGCCCTGAAATACACCTGGTTACCCAGGTATGCAGGGGAATATCTACAAGCCCCAAGAGAGTTCTCATCCCATACTCAGGCTTGGCCACCCCGTTTTAAAAATCTAGCTATGCCCCTCCTTGTAGTACAGAAATATGCCAAAAGTAAATACCCAAAGGAGGTAACGTGGAGATAGTGCGTACACGGACACTGTCTCTTAGCGGTCGTCTAGCGGTAGCAGGTTGAGTCCAGACAACATACATAGTGTAGTTACGGTACTGGTAATATAACTCACTACTACATCTAACTACATGACCCTCAATTCACGCTGTAGTTACTGTATAATTACGTAATTCACTAATGTTACAGCTAACTACATGGACTTCAAGATGCTGTAATTACCGGATATGTACTCCTAGGTCAATACTGTTACATCTGACTACATAGGCTTCAAGATACTGTAGCCACTCGTCACTGTAACTCACTGCTGTTACAACTGACTACAAAGGCTTCAATATAGAACACTGTAGTTTCACTGTAACTTACAAGTATTACAGTAGACTACATATTTTTCTAACACACTAGCCCTTCAGCCCCGGGGTGTATTAGTTTCATATCTTGCTGCTACCAGACGATTTTATTCACCTTATGAGAGGATCATAATTATGCAGACTCCATAAAATCCGTCGAGTTCAAAAATCTTCTTCTATATAAAACAAAACCGTCTGGGGATAGCAAGAAATAAAAGCATACATCATCGTGCTAAAGGGGCAAAAAAAAAAATAATAATAATTAACCACTACCAGTCCTCGTAAAATGAATTTGTATCTACACATGATATTACAAAATGAAATGCCGAGGATGCACTATATGGCGATTCACTTAAAATTAGGGTGTAAGGCTAAATGTAATGCTAAAATAAATTATCTTATCTACATGTACTAACTGCTATAGTGTACAATGCTAAATACATATATACCATACAATAAAATCAACAAATACACAAACCTTAACCCCTTCAGCCCGAGTACGTCATTCTTGGTTTATTCTGGCTAACATCAAATTATTTCATTAGCCCCTAAAATCCAGTGACGTATTTTTCTTGGTCCCTTCACACGACTATATATTACGGAATATCTCTTGTACTGCAGAACAGTGACGTTGTTACAGGGGGGAGGGGGGAACACAGCCCCCTAAGTTAATCCCTGACCCCCCCCTTGAAATTTTGGATTATTTCATGTGTGTACAATGTGCTGCGCTCCTGAAATCAAGTTAATACAAATGGGTGGGTCTAATGGGACCCCTAAAATAGGGCTTGGACACCCATTTGTGAAGACCTCTCTACGGCACTGCTGAAGAGATTAATGAAGTCTGTATCTAACCCCCCCCAATTCAAAGTCAAACTAAAGATAAATAAAATCGACTAAACGTAGCAAAAGCAGTATAGAAAATACATCATCGGAGTGAAGGGGTAAAGCTTTGGTAAGATGTTCCCGGACTACAGGGGTTAAAAGTCCTCAAACAATACAAATATTGTCATAAAGTTTTCACTTAATCAGAAATACCTTATTTCTTGTGCTTGTAGGAAACCAACTCCATATCCTATTTCTGGAGGAAATGGAGATTGTGTAAGAAGGGCGCTTTACGAAAGGTCTTTGTGTTGGTCTTTGTCTGGTCTTTGGTCACCTGCAGCCATCCGAGGACCAGAGGGGGGGAGGGGGGCTCGTGGAGAGAGGGGAGGGGGCTTAACCCGTTGGGAGGAGGGTCTGGTGGGCGGCGGAAGAAAATGTCAGCCGGGTGTGGGAGCAGGTGGGAGAACTTTACTACATCCTGAGGCATGAAACTGTGGGTACTCGTATTTATGGATAAGTTGTTTTCGTTGCCACGTCTCCAGCTTTCACGGAGTCGTCTTCTAATTGGGGTTTCAAAATAAGCATCTACTTGGCTTTGTTCCCCCTCATCAAAATCATCAGCCATTGGACGAACCTTCCGTCGCCTGGGGAGTGAGGAAAGAAAAGGTTGGTGCTGAAGTCTCCAAGAGTCGAAAGGATTGAGAGAGTATATATCCTCCTCCTCCCATGCTTGCCTTAGTCGCTCCAGCCTTGATTTTGGTCGAGACAAATCCTGTGAACTTCGTAGATATGGTTCTCTGAAAGTATCGTGATAATCTGAATTTCTTTGTGGTGAATAGGACGTTGATCGAATTCTTGTGGTATCTGTCGGTGCGGATCTGAAAGTCGGAGTTTCTCGTTTGAGGTTTCTGAAGCTTCGATTCAGCCCTCTTTGATATCCAGAGCTGCGGAATTCTCCTTTCCTAGCTCGATACTCACCAGCCTCTTGTATGCCACCTCTACTCACTCCCATTCTCTTATCTCTGTAACCACGGCCCTCCTCTCTGTGGTTTCTACAGCTCTGAATCTCTCTTCTGTTCCTCCTGTGGGACCTAGATCTCACTGCCCCCAAACTTAGTGATCGAGACAGCTTGTACTCTTCCCCAAGGGGTTCATACATTCCCCTTCTGTATGACTTTGACCCACTGACGCCCTTGAAGACCCGACTCCTGCTGCTACCATGCTGTCTGTATGACATCCTAAGCGATTGCGAAGGTCGAGATGAGGCTGAAGTAGGTCGAGGAGTGAGGTAGGAGGTCGCACTCGATACCAGCCCATCTTGCACGTTGAACTGATCGTAGTATGTCTCGTCCTCATAGGGACTCTTAGCCCTTCTGTAACTCCGACTTGCTCCTCGTCTTCTTTTGACCCACTGACGGAAGTTCTGGATACTGGACTTGATCTTCCTCTCTCCTCTTCCCCTACTCCTCTGCAAATCAGGCGTCCTCTTCTTCATCGTTCTCCACAACATTTTCTTCAACTCTGCTTGTACCGGTTGTGAGGTCATGACGCAGCCCTTGTGCCCATGACCTGATATGAGTTCCTTAATCACTGCACTTCTCTGACGCTGGAGTGATGAATTGCGACTACCAAACAGGAGCTTCCGAAGTCGCTGGTCTCTTCGTCTCAAACGGTCCTTTCTTACCTCATTACCAGCTGCTGGGGAAACCAAGGTCATGTGTGGCGTCTCTTCACTTGAGTTTGGAGATACATTTCGAACACTGCCTTCACTGTATGAATATCCGTCGGGTGGTATGACTCCTCTATTTCTCACACTGTTATTGTGCTTAAGCTTCTTTGAGTGACTGGGTTTTTCTGTACGAGCTAGTGAATCCTGAGAGAAGTTATAAGGGTCCTGGTAATCACTTGGCTGTATGGAGGGTTCAGGGGTGAAAATGATCCGGGTTTGTACGGGAACTGAACAGGATGGCTGAGAACACGAGGAGCAAGACTGGGACGGGGAAGGACAGGTTTGGCAGGTTTGTTTTTGAGAAGGAGGAGGAGGAGGAGGGGGCGGTGGCAGAGGCACAGAATGCTGGAGTGAAATGCTTGGAGGTAAGTTTTTGGAAGCAGTGGGTGGAGGGGCAAGAGTGGAAGGTGGAGGGGTGCATGAACAAGAAGTTGACTGGCAAGAAAGAGACTGACAACAAGAAGGACAACTAGTTTCACTTGGTACCCTCGTCCACTTCTTGTCTCTTTCATTTCTCTTTCTATTAAATTTTTCTCTATTACTCGTTCTCCCTTTCCATCCTCTCTTCTTAAATTTCCGCTGAGTCTTGGACCTCTTTTTCTTGCCAAACACCAGACCCTGGATCTTACCCCTAAAGCCCCATCTGGCTGAAGGTGACTTGTCCTAGTCGGCTTTGGTCCTGTATGTGTTCTTCCAGATCTCGACCAGAATCACGGCAGAATGGAAGCGGTACAGAATCAGCAGCGGGAGGGAGATTCTCGATATGACCCCCCACGCCATGACGCCATAAAACCCGTACTGGAACTGCTGTGAGACGCTGGTATGGGTCATGAAGGTGTCCAGGATCCAGAGGGTGATGTTGGAAAAGAGGAGGAAGGTGATCACTTGGCGGCCCGGCTTGGTCAGCATCTGGTAGCGCGAGGTGCAGGTCCGGCGACTCGCTTCGGCCACCAGCATGTCCTGCAGCGACACCTGGCGGGGAAAAGGAAAGATCTGGGGTAACTGTAACTTACTTGATCTCTCTCTCTCTCTCTGACTACTGTAATTAAAGAGCAAAGTTTATAATATTATGAAGATTGAAGATATACCACCAAGGCTGAACACTTTGTGTGTGTGTGTGTGTGTGTGTGTGTGTGTGTGTGTGTGTGTGTGTGTGTGTGTGTGTGTGTGTGTGTGTGTGTGTGTGTGTGTGTGTGTGTGTGTGTGTGTGTGGGTGTGTGTGTGTGTGTGTGTGTGTGTGTGTGTGTGTGTGTGTGTGTGTGTGTGTGTGTGTGTGTGTGTGTGTGTGTGTGTGTGTGTGTGTGTGTGTGTGTGTGTGTGTGTGTGTGTGTGTGTGTGTGTGTGTGTGTGTGTGTGTGTGTGTGTGTGTGTGTGTGTGTGTGTGTGTGTGTGTGTGTGTGTGTGTGTGTGTGTGTGTGTGTGTGTGTGTGTGTGTGTGTGTGTGTGTGTGTGTGTGTGTGTGTGTGTGTGTGTGTGTGTGTGTGTGTGTGTGTGTGTGTGTGTGTGTGTGTGTGTGTGTGTGTGTGTGTGTGTGTGTGTGTGTGTGTGTGTGTGTGTGTGTGTGTGTGTGTGTGTGTGTGTGTGTGTGTGTGTGTGTGTGTGTGTCTCTCTCTCTCTCTCTCAAACTACTGTACCGTACTTAAAGAGCGAATTTCTAATAATATGAAGATATATCACCGAGAAAGGACGCATGAGGTGTATGTAATTTGGATAGCAGTAACTCTCTCTTTCTCTCTCTCTCTCTCTCTCTAACCCACCTGGACCAACAGCAACGCGTGTAAACAAAAGGTTGCAAGATACTCCGACTCGTCCCATCTCACTCCACCCACGATCATTCCAAAGATGGCGAAGATATAAACGCCGGTGATGGTTGAGGACAGCAGGAGGCGGTCCAGATCAAGGGGCTTCGATGTCGAGACCGAGAGTTTGGGGATCTGGAGGAAGCCTATGACCGTGATGATGACCGAGAGGCTGAGAATGATGGTGTGGGTGCCGTTGCTGATCCAGAAGAGTTTGCTCTTGAATTCCTCCTGCAATGGGGAAGGTGTTCGTCAAAGGATCTGAACCAATTTTTATGCTTAATTCTCCGTGGCAGTACAGCTGAGTCAAAAATCACTTGGGATGCATTATTTTTCACTGTAAATAATGCTGAACATGTCTTCATGGCAAGGGATTACTGTCAGAAATTGCTTTGTTTGCATTTCTTCACTGTAACTATACACTTTAGTTTGGATGTGAAGTGACGTTTGTTTGGCTGGTAGCAATGGCAGTTAATCCTCTCCGACAAGGAAGGTATGTTTTCATCCCTGTTTGTTTGTATGTTTGTTAGTCTGTTTGTCTGTTAGCAGGGTTAATAAAAAACTACGAGAGATTTGGATCAAATTTGGTGGGTAGATAGCCCATGTCCAAGGGAACAATCGATTAACTTTTAGGACCGATCTGGATCGTATTACAGATTCTGGATCTGGAAAACACATTTTGCCAAACCCTAATCAATGATGAGAAAACCTACCCCATTATGAAGAGTGGTTTGGATATTACGTTGCCCTTGTCGGAGAGATGCGGCCCACTGAGTGTCCCTCTAGTTATTTTATGAAATCACTTTCGTTGAACTTTCTCCACTCTAATTTTCACTCGTTTGGCTGTGAAGAGTCTGACAACTGTCGGAGTGAAATTAAGAAGCACAAACATGGACTCTATAGATAATTAAAGCTCAGGAATATTCACTCGAGCTGGCTGTAAAGTATTTGGCAACTGAGTGGGTAAAGATCAAAGAACAACCAACTCTCTTCATAACAAATTTATGAACTTTTATGAACATACCTGGTCTTTCATAACGAAGAAGATAATTAAGACCACAATGCCGCCCACCAGACACAGCAGACCCAGGAACAGACCCTTAGAGGCTGACCGGCAATCCACCTGTCGATTAAAAGCAAAAATTAGGTCTGGTCAGGTTAATACAGAGGCTTTAACTCGAGGCTACACTACTATAATCCAGAAAAATTAAGGTAAAGTGACTGGCTAATGTACATGGTGACATTGCATAAAAAAAAATGAAATGGAGCCGTTATAAACGATGAGATACGATGTTTTACTAATAAGCTTAAACTTCTTTAATGTGATACACTTTTAATCAAGCCACCATCAGGCAAGTCGGCTTACGGAGGGCCTCAACCTGTGAAAGGATTAAGAAGGGCAATATGCAATCCTTTTATTTATTATTTTTCAGTTTTACCCCATGTACCCTTTTTTCGATAAGGCCTAAGGTGTTGCCCCTGGGTAGAGGACTTTGGTTTGGAGCGTGTAGCACTTTGCGATCGGATGCCCTTCCTGATGTCAACCAACGACCCTTGGGTGGACTCGAACCTCTGACCCTTCCGCCAGAGTGGAGCACTCTAACCCACTGAGCCACGGCTGCTACATCCTTTGTTCCATTTCAAAAATCTCCCTTACTAATGAAGTCACTGAAGAGAACACAATAAAAAAAAAAGAACTAACCCAGCTTAAGGCAACTAAAGCAAGCCAAAAGCAACTGAACAAAATAAAAACAAATCAAACCAAACCAAACTTAATCTCGTATACTCTAATTTAAATGAGCTAAGTCTACACCAGCATAACTTATTCAAAATCTAGGCCACCCTAACCCAAGTCTACCCACCCTAACTCAACCCAACCCACCCTAACTCAACCCAACCCACCCTAACCCAAGCCAACCCACCTTCCAATAGCCCTTCCTTACGCCCCTCTTGTCCAGGGTGGCGCTGTCCTCAAGGGCGGCTTTGGCATGGTGACCCAGTTTCTTAAGTTTCTCCTTCCCGACGTTACACCACATCACGTACGTTACTGCGGCTGCTATCAAACTGCCGGTGGTGGGAGTGTGAGAAAATGAGAGAGAGAGAGAGAGAGAGAGAGAGAGAGAGAGGGGGGGATGCTAAAAGGCAAGGTAGTGAAAGGAGGAAAAGTAAACAAATTATTTTCTTTAGTTTTGCAAGTAATAAACCTCTCACTTCACCCGAGAACACAAGGACCAGCCAGGAATATGACATGCAGCCTACTAATAAACAGCGGTGATCAATAATTCCTTTACAGTCTCATGGGAATCAAAAACAAATATATGTACTAAAACGGGTTTGAATCTCGCGTCTTTTGTTCTGAATCCCACAACTGTAATGGATTTCAAATAATGAGAAGCTGTTAACGAATCAAAAATAAACAGAGGATGGAATTATAATGCATTAATTCATTTACATCAATTTACACAGTCTAGATGCCATGTCAAAAACTACTGAGATTGCTAAACTAACAAACAATATACAAGGTGGTGGAATAATAATACATTAATTCATTTACGTCAATTTACAGTCTATATGCCATGTCAAAAACTACTGATTTTGCTAAACTAACAAACAATAAACAAATGGGTTGGAATTTTGCTTTATTAGTGTCTTTACATATTCTCAAAACTCTATTAAAACCTGACAAGATTTTGGTAAACTAATTAACAATAATCAGGTGGAATGAACTGCCTTTCTTTAGTTCAGGATCCTAGAAGTGTAAAAGAATTATTAACCAGAGTTGTGCAAGATTATAGTAAAGATATTCCCAATCAGCACAGCCATCCATCCACATAAAACATGCTCTTCCTAACCTTTACGCGATTCAGCACACTTAGATGTTACGCCTTAGCAACATTATATATAATTAGAGAGAGAGAAAGAGAGAGGGGGGAGGGGACTTACAGACAGACAAATGCTAGTGGAACAGAAAATAGAAAAAGGTTGGTGAGAGAAAGCGTTTGGAAAAAGAAAGAAAAAAAAAGAAAGAAAAGTAACTGGCAACAACTCCTGGTAGACAGAAAATGGATTCAACCTTTTCAGTCCGGCGACATTATTCAGCTAGGGAGACTTCTGAAATTGTAGGAGTCTGATATGGCCTTCAGGAGCCCTTCACTGCTATATATCTGTCCTAAGTTGAATAAAACATCTATAAATAGCAAAAACAAAATTAAGAAATCCGTCATTGAACTGAAGAGATTAACCCACAGCAAAATAACCCGCATGCAAATAACATAAACCAAAAGCCATATGATTTATCCCTTGCAGTAAAAGAATGTACCCCACTCTATTCTGGCTAACACAGATGATTTTATTCAGATTAGGAGAGACCACCTGTAGTGAAAAGGTTTGTTTAGCTTGTTTCTGACTCCTTCACTAAAGAATATCCTTCCTATGACAAGTAAAATGTTCTAGTAATACCATGAGTGTGATAGATGACACCATAGTGATGAGGTTAATAAGTAAACTATTATTCAGGTTTAATACAATATAACCAGAAAATCCACAAAAACGTGCACCTTACCCCAGAGGAAAAAAGCAGAAATCCGACAGATAGGGGAAAAACCTGATTTGAACACGTAATCTGGTTGGCATTCCTCCTTCTCCTTAGCCTCTTTATCCTTATCCTCTTCCCTGTCACTTGGAGTCGCTAGGAAGAACACCAACTCGGCAAAAACCTGAAAAAACTACTTCACGAGACACGATTACACGAGGATTTGTCAGGGTGTCATGTTACGAAAGTCTCCAGTCGTGTGGGAAGAACGTGGAGTCTATCCAGGGCTGGGAGGACACACGTCACACCAGCCGGAAAGGTAATGGAGATTTTATTTGGTCCATTCTTGTGACTTACATCCAAGCAAAATTTCTGCCAAGACTGAAGTAATTGTATCATTTGGTGTGATCACCTTCTGTTGTTAGCTAATGCACTGTCACAGCTGCTATAAAGCTTAAGAGTCTTTCGACACCTCATATCTTCAGCTATTCAGGCAGCACAGTAACCATCAGTCGCTACCACAGCTGATATTTCTGTATCTCAGTGAAAAGAATTCCCAACATGGTTGGCTTTATTTGGGAGGCATGGACCACTAAGGGTTCCATGATAATAAGTGACTTAATGTTTGTGTTTATGATTCATGTGCTTGCCAAAATCTCTACCAAATGTGACTGTGGGAAAAGAAACGGAGGAGTTAAGCTGTTGTTGATTAGCACCTTATCAATGGGCAGCAAATGTGAAAGCTGCCTTATGCTGGTGTATGCGACTGCGAGAGGGAGTTATACATCACTGTAACCTACAGGAGTCCCTGCCCTCCCCCACCCACGACCAGCCGGGCCACTTGTATGAGTTACAGTCATGCAGAAGACCTGCCCTCGCCAGCAACCATTTGGTCTGGACGCGGCGTTATGTATGTCTCAAGATGGTAACCCTAACCTTAGGCACGACATTACAGTTATATCAGCCAATCAGGTGCAGAGGGACAGATCATCTTTCGCCAGGAAATTTAAACAAGGCCATAGTAATGTATTCCTTTTCTTGTATGAGGGACAATTATAATCAGTCAGGTGGTTTCCCTATCTTGGTGAGTCTGTGTGAGTCATGCAGGTAGAGGTGGTGAGTCAGGGCGAGTGGTTAGGTCGGGAGGTAAGTCAAGGGATAGGAGGTAAATCAGCGATTGTGTGTTTGTCAGGGGTGGTGGTTCAGGCAGTAGATTAGGGAGTAGTTGAGTCAGGGAGTATATAAGTCAGGGATCATGAGTCAGGAATGGTGAACTGGAGCAGTTATGGAGGGGCTGAGTCTGGTGAGTCAGGGAGTGGGTGAGTTGGATGATGAGTCAGGGTGGTGAGTCAAGGTAATTAGAGGTGGTGGGTCTCGGATGGTTAGTCAAGGAAAATGTGTGAGTCAAAGGTAATGAGTCAGGGGTGGTAAGTCAGGGTTGTGACTGGGAGAATGGGTGGATCAGAGTGGTGAGTCAGTGGCTGGGTGAGTCAGGGTGATGAGTTAGTGCTGGTGAGTCATGGAGTGGGTAAGTAAGAAAGCAGCTGTCAGGCTGAGTATGGGACTTAAGAAGTCAGGGAGTAGACGACACGAGGAGATGTAGTGAACAACCGAGTCATGGAGAGGAGGCGAGTCAAAGAAATGGCGGGTGATTTAGGAGTCACAGTAGGCGAGTCATAAATATAACAGGATTTCACAAATACAGTCTAGAGTTGAGGTACAGAGTCAGGCTTGTAGTGAGACAGTCAGGGGTACAGTATGCTACAGTCTATACACCTTCCAATTTTATTTACACAGTTTAACATGCATCCTGAAATATATGGTAGATTAGCAGCATGTCATTACTCTGAATACTGTTTTAAGAGGAAAGTTATGAATGATGCTCGTAATGATAATTTTACGGTCTATTATTTACAGGTAATAATATATAAAAACTAAACTTATCATAGTGTTTGTATATAGTCTACATAAGTATAAGAACGCATGTTGAATGATTACTCCTTGGGCACTGTTAACACTTCCATAGCAATGTGGTGTTACATTTATTATGGGTACGTAATATTAACTATTTACACTGCTCCTACAACAGCTACAATTTCCAGTCAAGTAATCATCACCATCTAATCCTGTAGTGTTCCACCAAAGCGTTGGTGTCCAGGGTTAGCCCAATCAGTGCAAACATGTCAGGCAAGAGTAATCATTCATGTCCCTAACTAGCATCATGGGCCACAGCCAGTTGAAGTGCCTTCTTCCACTGAATCAACAGGTGTCCATTAATTGGTTATATGATTCCACCCTAACTTGGATATTTCCTGGCTTATAGGAAATACTTTGGCTTGTCACTTAATGTTGTGTTACTTAAGACAGCACTAAATGAAGTGCCTGAATGGTGGGCACTTTGACATACTACTACTACTACTACTACTACTAAAAATAAATAACTCCATCCTCTGACCTGTACTGCACCAGGAATGGGAAGAGATAGGGCTGAGCGTCTGTCCACAGCCTGCCTAAGGAGTTGTTGTTGAAGCAGGTATACAGCCGCAACACCTGCTCCGCCTGCCCTGGTACCTCACTCGCTGGTTCTGTTGGGATAGGCAGTGGTCAGGCACGTGTGGTGGTCTGTGGATAGGTGTAGAGGAGTGTAGGTGGGTAGAGAAGGATGTTGGGGATGTGCGAGAATGTGAGTGCAGGTAGGTGTGGAGGGATGCAGATAGGTGTGGAGGGGTGTAGGTAGGTGCAGATGGGCGTCGGTAAGGTCTAGTGGGATACAATTAGGTGTAGAGGTGTGTAGACAGGTGTGGTAAAAGTCAAGAGGACTGTGGGAGGGTGCTGACAAAGTTTAAGAAGGTGTAGAAAGGTAGTGTGAAAATGTAAGAAGGTATGGGAAGGTGTAGGTGAGTGTAGGTAGGCCTAGGTGGGTGTAGGAGGGTGTAGGTAAGTCTAGGTGGGTGTAGGTAGGTCTTGGTGGGTGTGGGAGGGTGTAGGTAGGTCTAGGTGGATGTAAGTAAATGTGGAGGGGTGAAGGTGGGTGCTAGTAGGTGTGGGGATGTGGTAAAGTGTAGGGAGCCGTAAGTGCAGGCGTGTGAAATTCTCTCTCTCTCTCTCTCACACACACACACACACACACACACACGATCATACTATCACCACCACCATCATCTTTTTTTTCTCACCTAGGGATGAGGTGGGTTTTTTTCCCCTTTCCATTCCTTATTACCCTTCCTCTCTCCCTCCCTTTCTCTCTCCAGATCAACTTCTCCTCCCTTTCACTCCCTGCTCCCCTCCACTCCTACTCACTGGCGGCGTAAGTGTCCTCTATCCAGACCGTGGCAGACTCCCACACCACCATCCTGACCCACACTGCGATATTGGTGGCTACTAAGTGCATAAAGCCGAACCGCGCTACCTGTCCGAATTTCTCAACAATCACCTGAAAGCAAAACATGAAAAATATAATTAAATGAATTACACCAAATACATAGATAAATAAACAAAATACAAGAAAAACAGAGAAGCGTAAATGAATCACACCAAACACATGGATAAATAAACATAATGAAAATAACAAAAAATACATGAAATATACAGATAATTACATGAATCACACCAAATACATGAAAAAAAAAAACATGAAATAATACATGAAAAACAGAGATGTGTAAATGAGTCACACCAAACACATGGATGAATAAACATAATGAAAAAAGCAAATACATGAAAAATATAGATAATTAAATAGATCACAGCAAATACATGGAAAAATAAACAAAATACATGAAAAACGGAGAAGAGTAAATGAATCACACCAAACACATGGATAAATAAACATAATGAAAATCTACAATAATCACCAACGTTATCATACCATTATCATCCTGACATTTTCCTCCTAGCGAAGGATGTGGTGAGGAATATAAAACAGTGGTAAGAACTTGGCTTTAAATGACACTGATGCTACTGTCATAGTGCCAAGATTCCGTACAATCAGAATAATAAGCCACTACATTTAATTTTCAGGTAAACAATCTACACCGTTAAATATTAAATACAACTGACTGACTTAGTGCCAATCTATATACCTGTCAGTCCATACTATTATCCGTCTGTCTATCTATCAATTTAGCTATTTATCTATCTTTCTATTTCACCTCGGAATTGACGAACAGGAAATGCATCTGTAGAAACGTGAATAAGGCTTGGAGTATTGGGTGAGCGAAGACTATATCCTTGACACACTCTCCCTTCATGGTGGAGTGCATCGCTATCTCCAGCCCGTTGAAGATCAGGGTGCCCAGACCAAACACTGCAATAAAAACAATGATAATATCAGTACCGTATTGATAAAGATAAGAACAACAATATAAATGCTGAAAATGCCCTTAATAACAATGGTGATATTAGTCCTGATAATGACAATAACAATATAAATACTAAAAATGTTTTGGAATAATAACAATTTTTCTGTGCATACAAAAATCAAACTTTATAAGGTAATGGTTAGGAGTATCTTAATTTATGGACACGAGTCTTGGTACAGCACAGTGACTATGGAAAATAAATTCTTGGTGTTTGAAAACAAAGCACTTAGAAGAATATTAGGAGTTAAGTGGTGGGAAAGGATACCAAATAGTAGAATTAGAGAAATAACGGGAGTGCAGCCGGTCGATGAATATGTTAGGTTCTCACGATGGAAGTGGCTACGACATGTGTATAGGAGACATGGAATAGTACGAGGTACACCAGGGTGGGTGGCACTTGGTAGGAGAGGAAGAGGAAGGCCAAAAGAAACGTGGGTGAGGACAATGAGACGGGAAGCTGGAGATGAGTGTTGGGGAGATCTTGAGGAGTTAGCACAAGATAGGATGTGGTGGTGTGAGTTCATCGAGGCCCTATGCATCCCCGAGGGTGCCACAGGAAATGACTGACTGACTGACTAAAAATGCCTTTAATAACAATGATGATATTAGTATTGATAATGACAATGACAACAATATAAATGCTAAAAATGCCCTTAATAACAACGATGATATTAGTATTGATAATGACAATAATAACAAAAAAGCTAAAAATGCCCTTAATAACAATGATGATATTAGTATTGATGATGATAATAATAACAGTATAAATGCTAAAAATGTCCTTACTAATTCTCCCCCCCACCCCCTTAGTGTTACCAATACTCTGTTCACCTTAATGGAAAGAAATTATGAACTCTTTTTCCTTTTGACTTTTCCTAATATTCTTTTGCCCATGCCCAGCCTTTTCATAAGAGCTCTTAAACTTATGCAGAGCTCTTTATCTACAGTTCTTAAATTTACCTAGAGCTCTTCAACTCATCTAAAGCTCAAAAACTTACCTAGAGCTCTTAAACTTACCTAAAGCTCTAAAACTTACCCAGAGCTCTAAAACTTACCTTGAGCTCTAAAACTTACCTAGAGCTCTAAAATTTATCTAGAGCTCTAAAATTTACCCAAAGCTCTAAAACTTACCTAGAACTCTTACCTAGAGCTCTTAAACTTACCTAGAGCTCTTAGAATTATCTAGTGCCCTTAAACTTCGAGTACCTGGAGCTCTAAAACTTACCTAGAGCTCTTAAAACTTACCCACAGCTTATATAGAGCTCTTAAACTTACCTAGAGCTCCAACCCGCAGGTAAAACGATGTCCTGGAAGTCTTAGAGCGCGATATGTGAGCCCGTTTGAGCGTGCCGAAGGAGGTGATGGAGCCCACTTCTGGATCGTCGTTCTTGGTGAGGTTCTCCTTGCTGGCCGAGATGGAGGGGCAGTTGTCCACGATGACCGTCACGTAGATGCACATGATGGCCAGGATCGAACCAACGTACAGGTACATCAGGAACACGCCCTGGACGAAAATACAGGGATGTCAGGAATATGGCCTAAAAAGATGATGATGATGATGATAATAATAATGATGATGCTGATGATAATAGTAATGATGATGATGATGATGATGATGATGATGATAATAATAATAATAACATTAATAATAATAATAATAATAATAATAATAATAATAATAATAATAATAACCAAATGAAGAACTATTAAAACTCCATGACAAAATCGGAACATGGAAATATAAAAATGAAATCAATATTTTAGCAATACTGGAGAGAGAGAGAGAGAGAGAGAGAGAGAGATCTTACTTTACCGTAAATAAAAAAATAAAAAAATGTGTAAAATCTAAGAACACCAAAAATAAAATACTGAAAAAAGATCCTAGATTCTAATTAAACTAAAAATCGTGTACAAAAAATAGAAAAACAGCCAAAAATCTAAAAAAAAAAAAAAAAAAAAAAAAAAAAAAATAAGATCCTGGCCTTACCTGGAACGTGAAGGGCGTGACGGTGTTGTCCAGTACCTCAGTAAGACAGAAGGCCAGCATCAGTAGCACCACCATCTTGCCGTACAGCCCTGACAGCACCACCCATAAGTACGTACTGTGGGCAGAGGAAGTACTCAGGTTAGTAGATTCGTAAGTAGGCAGGTAGGTAGAGGAAATGTAGGTAGGTAAGCTGGCAGGTAGGTGGGTAAGTAGACCAGTATCAGTAGCACCACCATCTTGCCGTACAGCCCTGACAACCACCCATAAGTACGTACTGTGGGCAGAGGAAGTACTCAGGTTAGTAGATTCGTAGGTGGGCAGGAAGATAGAGAAAATGTGGGTAGGTAAGCAGGCAGGTAGATGGGGAAGTAAATAGGTCAGTATCAGTAGCACCACCATCTTGCCGTACAGCCTTGACAGCACCACCCATAAGTATGTGCTGTGGGGAGAAGTACTGAGGTTAGTAGATTCGTAAGTAGGGAGGTAGGTAAAGGAAATGTGGGTAGGTAAGTAGGCAGGTAGGTAGAGTAGTAAGTAGGTAGGTAGGTAAAAAGGCAGGTAGGTAGAAAATTAAGTAGGTGGGTAGATATACAGGTAGGTAGAGAAGTTAGCTGGTAGGTACGTAAGATGGCAGGTAGGCAGAGAAAAATGTTAGTGGGTAGGTATACAGGCAGGTAGAGAAGTAAGTAGGTAGGTAGGCAATATGGCAGGTAGGTAGGAAAGTAAGCTGATAGGCAGGTATGAAGGTACGTAGAGAAGTAAGTAGGTAGATAGGAAAGTAAGTAACGAAGTAAGTAGGCAGAAAGGCACAAAGACAGGTAAAGATGTAAGTAGGTAGGTAGGTAAGAAGGTAAGTAGAGAAGAAGGTAGGTATGGTAGGCACAGGTAGGTAGAGAAGTAGGTAGGCAGGTAGGTACAGGATATGCAAAAGTTAGGCAATACTCCTCTTCCAATAACGTGCACTTTTATATTCCTCATTCAGCCCCAAACGACACTAATATTTTTTTTCCTCCACTCTTTTGTCTTGGAACCGCTATCACAAAAAATTGATTCATGTAACACCTTTAATTGCCACAGTCGGTGAAAAAAGTGAAGGGAAATTTTTGAACAAGGCAGTGGTGTAGATATTGATGGGGGAAAGTAGTGAGGATAGTGAAATAGTAGGGATTGGGGTTGGGGAGGAGTCGGGGAGGATAACTATATACTACCAAAGCTACCACCATCCACTACCACAACTACCACCATCTACTACCACAATACTTTACCACGGCTAGCAGCATCCATTACCAAAATTACCACATTTCAATACCACAACTACCACCATCCACTACCACAACTACCACGACTAGCAGCATCCGTTACCATAGCTACCACTATCCACTACCACAATTACCACGACTAGCAGCATCCATTACCACAACTACCACCATCCACTACCACAACTACCACCATCCACCACCACAATCCTACCACCATCCACCACCACACCCTCCACCATCCACCACCACAATCTCCACCATCCACCACCACACCACCACAATCCTACCACCATCCACCACCACACCCTCCACCATCCACCACCACAATCTCCACCATCCACCACCACAACTCCCACCATCCACAACCACAATCCTACCACCATCCACCACCACACCCTCCACCACCACAATCTCAACCATCCACAACCACAACTCCCACCATCCACCACCACAACTACCACCATCCAAAGCCACAACTACCACCATCCAAAGCCACAACTTACACCATCCGCTACCACAACTACCACCATAGCGTGCAGGTAGGTAACTGTCCAAGGGTGGTCCAGTTACGTAAATTACTGTGCTATCATTCTGTCCATCTGTCTGTCTGTCTCTCTGTCTGTCTGTGTCTATCTCTCTCTTCCTGTCAGTCTGTCCATACATCTTTGTCTATTTTATCTGAAGTCTGTCTATTTTCTCTCTTTTCTTGTACTTACCTATCTGTAGCTCTTATCTATCCATGATTATCTACAGACCAATATGTACACACACACACACACACACACACACACACACACACACACACACACACATTCTCTCTCTCTCTCTCTCAAGTCTGCATAAACGAAAGAATATAAACGTGTCACATACAGGAAAAACTAGTCACGAAGAAGTGCTAGTGTCCCCTACGCCCACGAAAATATTGCCCTAATTCTATATACAGGGTGTCCAGAGACGAGAGAGAGAGAGAGAGAGAGAGAGAGAGAGAGAGAGAGACTATCCAAAGTTTCCCGTGATCAATGGGCCACACTCCCATTCACTCACCATTCAAGCCACCGGAATCCTCAGTCCTGTATATCCTTCCATAAATAAATCCCTTACCCGGGCGTTCCTTGCATTTGCAGATCCTCGGCGGAAACGGAAAGGTGGTTATATCTCCACTGCAACATTTCCTCGTCTACGTGTGGAGAGTTGTGACCAAAGAGGGGAAGAGAAGGAGAGCGAAGAATGGAGGGAGAAGCAGGAGGAGAAACAGG
>NC_137030.1:4364403-4371903 GCF_032717465.1 Coenobita brevimanus | reverse complement strand
CCCCAGGAATTGATGGAGTGTGTGGTGAAATGTTGAAGCATGGGGGAGAGTTAGTAGTAGAATGGATGTGGAAGATGTGCAGATTGGCCTGGGAGGAAGGTAGAGTCCCGGAGGATTGGAAGTCAGGTATAATTATTCCCTTGTACAAAGGAAAAGGGGAAAAAGAAGTGTGTGGTAATCATAGGGGCATTTGTCTTCTTAGTATAATAGGAAAAGTGTATGGTAGGATACTTATTGACAGAGTTAGAGAAAGAACAGAGAAATTAGTTGGAGAAGAACAGGGAGGCTTTAGGAAGGGAAGAGGTTGTGTAGATCAGATATTCATTCTTAGATCTTTAGTGGAAAAGTTTCTAGAGAAGGGAAAGAAGTTGTATGCGGCTTTCATGGATTTGGAGAAAGCATATGACAGGGTGGATAGACTAGGATTGTGGAAAGTGTTAAGAATATATGGAATAGATGGGAAGTCGTTGAATGCTGTGAAGAGTATGTACGATGGTGCGAAGGCTGCCGTGCGTGTGGATGGTGAACTAAGTGAATTTTTCTCTTTGAAAGTTGGGTTGAAACAGGGATGTGTCATGTCTCCATGGTTGTTCAATCTGTACATGGATGGGGTAATAAAAGAGGTACAAGGTAGGGTAGTGGATGTTGGAGTGGCCCTGGTGAGAGAGGATAGTGTTTGGAAACTCCCTGTACTGTTGTTTGCAGATGATACCGTGTTGTTGAGTGAAGACGAAGGAGAGCTGCAAGGCTTGGTGGATGAGTTTGAGAGAGTGTGTAGGAAACGGAATCTAAAGGTGAATGTAGGGAAGAGTAAAGTGATGGTCTTTGAGAGAGGTGAAGTCAGTGAATGTACAGCGAGGTTGGATGGTGAGGAATTGGAAAATGTGAGTACGGTTAAGTACTTGGGTAGTGTGATGAGTAAGGATGGAGGTTTGGAGGGTGAAGTGCTTGAAAGGGTACAGCAGGGAAGAAAGGTTGCTGGTTCTTTGAAAGCAGTGATAAGAAACAGGGAAGTGAGCATGGAAGTGAAAAAGTTACTACATGACAGTATTGTGATACCAACTCTAACGTACGGAAGTGAAGCGTGGACGTTGTTGGAAGGACACAAGTCAAGAGTGAGAGCCGTGGAAATGAGTTATTTAAGAGGAGCCTGTGGAGTCACATGGAGAGACAGGCTGACGAATGAGGATATAAAGGAGCGTTGTGGTGTTGATGTGGATGTGATAGGAAGCGTTATGAGGAACACACTGAGGTGGTTTGGCCATGTGGAGAGGATGGAGGGTGAAAGACTGACGAAGAGAGTGTATGTGAGTGAGGTGGAGGGGGAAAGAGGGAGGGGGAGGCCGAGGATGAGATGGAGAGATGGGGTGGAGAGGTATATGAGAGAGGGGGGTGTGAGTTGGGAGCAGGGGAGTGAAATGGCGGGGGACAGGGCGACTTGGAGGCGATTTGTTTGTGGCCACCCCAAACGGGATTGAGGCGTCTGGCAATAGATAGATAGATAGATAGATGAGTGAAACTGCGAAATCACCTAGCTGGGGATATAAGAGAGGTGTGAAATGATGAGCATGTGCGAACTAGTGAGAAACAATGGAGATATAAATATGACAGTCTGCGGAATCTGTGAACTTTGCGAAATAATGTGTGTGAAACTTTGCGAAATAATGTGTGTGAAACTTTGCGAAATAATGTGGGTGAAACTGCGAAATAATGTGTGTGAAACTTTGCGCAATAATGTGGGTGAAACTTTGCGAAATAATGTGTGTGAAACTTTGCAAAATAATTTATGTGTGAAATTTTGCGAAATCAACTAACTGAGGATACTAAACGTGCAAACTGATGACCATGTGCGCAAGAGACAAATACTCGTAGCAGATGACTGAGCCAAACAGTCTGCGAAATGTGCGAAATAATGAACATATGCGAAATAGTACAAAATAATGAGAAATAAACATCATACAGCACCAAGGTGTGAATTAATGTATCTTTTTTTTAATAAAGGCCATGTGGGAAATGATGGACAAAGGCAAAAGGAAACACACACACACACACACACACACACACACACACACACACACAAGAAATAGTCAACATTAACAGGCAAATGACAAATAAAGGGCATTTGTGGATGATCCCTCTAGTCTAAAAGGTCGAGACAGTTCTATATTTCACTCTAACTTATGCTACACGATTACAGTGAGTCATAGAAGCCTGAGATTGTTAATGGGTTTGTGGTAAATAATGGGCAGACAGATAGACAGATAGGTAGATAGATAAAGAGATAGATTGAGCCAGGTAAGTAGGAAGGTAGGCAGGAAAGTAGATAAGTAAAGAGAGACAGATAGATAGATACATAGGTAAGTAGGAAGGTAGGTGGGTAGGTAGGTAAGTAATCAAACTGAAAGAACGACAGATAGACAGACAGACAGATAGATAGAAAGAAAGATACTGTAGATACATATAAAAACAAATATATACACTGCCAGAGATAACACATTGGAAAATACTGGCAGATAGATACTGATAGACTGATCAGTAGATATACACAGATAATACTTTTCTTAACCAAACTGTATAGTAATATAGATAGATAAATTGATAGATAGACTGCCCTCATCTTTGTTAAATCATCCAGATAACTGAATAGGAATCAGACCGATCCACAGAATGAGATGGAGTGCGATGATGAGGCAGAGAGGACGGTCATTGATGAGAGAGAGAGAGAGAGACAGACAGACAGACAGACAGAGACAGAGACAGACAGACAGACAGACAGACAAAATGCTTTTAAACTATTAAGAAGGTGCTTGAAAAATATACAAATATGTAGTTTAGAAGAGGATGGAACGTAAACACAGAATAAACACAAAATAAACAATAAACAGAGAAAGGCTACCGTAATGTCCATCATGTGCTATATAATTTTCTTGTGAATGCTAGACGTTAAAAAAAAAAAAAAAAAAAATGTTACTCTTAGCTCGTCCTCCTCCTCCAACTATCAACATCATCACCACTACCGCTATAATCATCACCACTACCGCTACTACTACTATTACCACTACTACTAAGACCACTATCGTCACCACTACTACTATCATCACCACCACTACTACAACTACAAGTCTATTTATCACCTGCCAAATTACATCGCACCCTTCCGGTCTACAGGTAACGCTTTAGAACACTCAATGGTCACTGGAGATGGTGGTAGTTGTTGTAGTTGTGGTAGGTGTGAGGAGTGGTAGGAGTGTGCGGTAGTTGTGGATTGTGGTAGCTATGGATGGTGCTAGTTGTGGCAGATGTGGTTGTGGTTGTAGAAGATCGGATGGTAGTGGCGGCGATGTGATACAGATGGAAATGTTAACAGTGGTGGTGGTTGTGGCAGGTGTGGGTGGTGGTAGCTATGGTGGATTCGAGTTGTGGTAGATGCAAGTGGTGGTAGATGTGGGTGGTGTTTTATGGTAGGTGTGGGTGGTAGCTGTGGTAGGTATGGGTGGTGGCAGTTATAGTAGGTATGGTAATAATGGTTGACACATGGATATAAGTATAATGGGTGTTTGGAGTGGAGGGAGACACCGGAAATTTGAGTTTGTGTGCATGAGCGATAAGGACAACACCCAACAAACATTCTCCCAGATTATAACGCGCAACCGTCAACTTAAACATCCAGGTCCCTGCTTCAGTTCTAAGTTCGAATAAACACGGGCAGAGAGACGCTGTAGGTGAGTGTTTATATACAGTGGTCTACATATCAGGCATCACACTTCGTGTGTGTTGCGGGAACGATTCAGTCAGTGTTACTACTGTAGTATCTAACCCATATTTTCTACCTTACACAACCCTTTTCACACACTAGTGTGTACTATGTATGTCCACTGATTGCATAGTTAATTAACTTCACATAACAGATCAAATATCTATATTCCTCACAAAATTAATGAACGCAATACACCTGCCACCCTGCTGTTGTTGAGTTACCCCGGTACTTCTGGCCAGGCACACCCGTCAACCACAGGCATGCAACTGCCCTTACAGGACCGTTCCGTTCAGTAAACCGATGCTCCCTTGCGGTAGACAGTGCCTCGTCAAAGCGAGGCGTGGGAAAATGTTGAGGAATCTTTACAAAGTATTAATATTTGGGAACAAATGAAAGGGTGAACTACTGCACCCTCTTGAAGTCGACATCCAGGTTATAAGACTTGGTGACTACCTGCATAAGAGTGTACTGGTGACTCGGCGATCAGGCTATGCTGATCAAGGAGGTGTTGGTCATTGGTCATGTGGTCCATCCCTGCCTGGTGGGCCAACCTGAGCTGTGTCAGGTGATGCTTACACTCACACCTGCGCTGTTTGGGCGGCAGGCGGGCCAGTGACGACCAGTGTAACAACCGCATCATCCACACTTTCATTAACTTTGACCTCTGTCCACGCACTGCACTACTGGCTGTATTTAGCCTAACACCACACAAATTTACTGATTTCCTGTCATTAGTAAAAAATGGCTGGGACACTTAATTATATTTCAGCAGCAGAAAATACCTTCCTCTAAGACTCAGAGGATTACAGCACATAGCGGTAGTCAAAGTGTTAGCACCAGCAAACTGAATGTGTACCACTTAAAAAATAAATAACATAATAATAAATAAATTCCAGCCACTACAGACAACATCAAAAACAGTTACGCCTTACAACAGCTAGTTTCCTACACAGCTAAGAGTTCAATCTTTCCTTTCGTCTGTTTCTGTTATGGTGTACCTGGTCGTTTATAACTTATGTACTTTGACCACAAGTTTACCTATCAGCATCACGAACAGCACAGCTAACTACATAATTTTTAAGCCACAGTTTTTCTTTTTAACACACAGATATCCCCGGGGCTAGGCATTCCACCGTCACTATAGTATTTTGGTATTGCTCAGCTCTCAACACACCGCCTCTCACCACGAGCGTCACACCCACACTGCCGCATCACGTCACATCATCTAAAAAATATGGCGCCTCACGGTTATAAATCTGCTCTGAGATGTGACGAGTCTGTGTTCTGAGATTTTTTCCACCTGCTCCTCCTCTCTCTCTCTCTCTCTCTTTCTTTCAGATGGTTAAAATAGGCTCTCAACTGCGACGAGGCTGTTTTGTGAGATAGTTTCCTCCTTCTTTGTGTTCTTTATTATTATTTTTTTTTCCTATCTTCACTTTTTCATTGCTCTCAGGTATGACTAATCTTTGTTATGGCTGTTTTGTCTTTCTTTTTCTTTTTCCCTCCGTTTTTCTTCACCTTCACCATCATCTTCTAAATCTTCTTCTTCTCCTCCCCCTCCCCCTCCTCCTCCTCCCCTTCTTCCTCCTCTTCCTTCCCCTTCCTCCTCCTCCCCCTCCTCTTATCCTTCTTCTTCTCTTCCCCGTCAATCAATCACCACCCCTTCTGTTCAACCCTATCCTCTGCAGTATAACTAAGATGAACAAATCCCCCAGCTGCTGAACAAAATATAACACAACCCTTTCCCTACGAGGCCCTGTTCTCACCCTCTTCATTCTTGCTATTCACCAGCCGTTCCCCTCAGACCCATATTTTAGTTGGCTCCCTAGCGCCTCTTCCATAGCGATTTATTTTTGGATATGGCTGGTTAATATCCTTTCGTACGTTCTATATGCAGAGTATGGCGATGTTTGAAGGATTTAAATAATATAGAATAGGATAGTAAAGTGTAATAAGCAAAGTAAATCGTTTTGGAGGGGGTGTTAGGGAGCTACTTTAACTGACGAAACTAGAGAAAATCGTCTGTCTTGGCCCAAATATAATAAATCCCTTTAATAATAAATTTCAGAGGCTTTTTATTATTTTACTACACTCTTTTTATTTCAACTTGGCGTAAAACTGACACTCCTCCTCTACAATGCTGTGCTGGAGGGATTATAACATTAGACTATGATGCTAGTCACGAAGAAGTGCTATGGAAGCGATGTAGAGCCGTAGTATCGTCCTATTCTGCCATCAAGCCAAAGAAATTAAGTTGGAAAAGAGAAATAATTTTCACCAAATTAAAATGAATGGACTAAAGCACCGCAAGACGCAAGGTATATGAGAGCAAGTCATTGGGGAAACCTGTACATGTTCACACCGCTAATATCTCCCCCCCCCCCCGACCTACAATTCCCATCTTAACAGGGTGTTTTTCCCGAGAGAGAGAGAGAGAGAGAGAGAGAGAGAGAGAGAGAGAGAGAGATTTTGGCGACCCCCTGCCTCACCTTCTATCCTAAAACCCCATCCTGGCCCACTCCTGTCTACCCGTCCAACCCCTCCTGCCCCCTTCCCATCACATATCACCACTTTGGTATGCAGGCTTAACCATTTCACTGCCAAAGTCCTCCCTAAAGCTGTATCAAATCATCCGCTAGTAGTAACAGCAAGAAGTACAAAGAAAATAAGTACAAAGATAATAATAATAATAATAATAATAATAATAATAATAATAAATACAAAGATAAGTACTAATATAATTATCAGTACAAATAAAATGACAAAAATATCAAGTAAAAATATAAAATCGTACTGAAGAGGTAAAATGAAAGCAAGAGGTAATCTGCATTAAAGAGTTTTCTATCAACCTGTCCACCATCCACTCACTCAGTGTAGTCCTACCTTCAGGTGACTCTACACTGAATGACACTAAGTGATTTCCTGTGACCCAAGAAGCACTTTTTACTACGTTGGATGGGAACCCTATAACCAAAAAACATTTACAGACGCCTGGTGGTGTAGCGGGTCAAGATGCTTCAACTGGATATGGTCCAAAAAGGGTTTACATCCAAGCTGTCGCTGAGGAGAGTGGCTAATTATTTTCGCCGTATGTTTTTTTTTTTTTTTTATGCGAGGAAGAAGGAACCAAAGGCCATGAGCCCGCAGTAACAGTTCCCTCCAAGAGAAAAACAAAATACAATAGAGAGCCAAATTCAAGATCCGATCATTCCGAGATGCCTGGACACACTGCGTTTGAAAGACTGGAGATCATAGGCAGGAGGAAATACAGACAGAGGGAGACAGTTCCAGAGCTGACCTGTTGCATGAATGAAAGACTGGGAGTAACGGTTAACTCTTGCATTAGAGAGTTGGACAGAAAAGGGATGAGAGTTTGCTGCCAGACGGGTGCTACGCGCCCGTCGTAGAGGTGGAGGAATGCAAGCAGACAGTTCAGAGGAGCAGTGACCATTAAAGTAGCGATAGAAAAGAGATAAAGATGCAACAGTGCGGCGAAGAGACAGAGGTTGAAGGGAGTCAGTAAGAGGAGGAGAGTTAATGAGACGAAAAGCCTTTGACTCCACCCTATTGAGAAGAGCTGTATGTGGGGAGCCTCCCCACACATGAGAGTTGTACTCCACACAGGGGCGGATAAAACCCCTGTATAGAGTCAACAATTGTGCAGGGGTAAAGAAAGAGCGGAGTCGGTTTAGCACACCCAATCTCTTGGAAGCAGATTTTACAAGAGACGTAATATGATCTTT
>NC_137030.1:4279403-4359403 GCF_032717465.1 Coenobita brevimanus | reverse complement strand
GCAGCTGACGCGTATACAACGGTACCCCATATTACAGTTTCGTTTTCTCTGACGAAGGCGACCAAAGAAAACCTCAATTTTATGGTGGACTATACTTTATATTCCTGCTTTTATTACCGAAACTCAAATGAATCAAAACTTCACTTGAAACTTAATGCCCATATGCTCCATGCTAGTTAATATTCAGAACTCACTACTGTTAAAGGAAACAAAAACAGTGAATATAAGCTACACGTACAAGAAATACCAAACAAATTTCAGCATGAGGACAAAGATAATGTTTACATAAAAAGAATAGAAAAAAAAAAAGAACTATGTATGAGCCAAACAATAAAAAAAAAAAAAGACCAAATAACTCTACAAACAGCCCCCCAAAAGAGCTGACAATGCTACAAATATGGAGATTCTCGTCCAACTTGTTTACCTACTATTCTGCACGGGTGGAAGCAAACAGGTAGTGTGGGGAAGGC
This sequence comes from Coenobita brevimanus, assembly GCF_032717465.1. Classification (NCBI taxonomy): domain Eukaryota; kingdom Metazoa; phylum Arthropoda; class Malacostraca; order Decapoda; family Coenobitidae; genus Coenobita; species Coenobita brevimanus. The sequence goes on along the minus strand of NC_137030.1, from coordinate 4,358,933 downwards.
AGCAGCTGACGCCACAGAAAGCATATTAAACACCCTAGGTTCCGCCAAGTCATAACTGCAAGCGCAAACAATGACTAGGTGCGCTTTTCTTTTTTTCTTTCTTTCTTTTTTAGTACATGAGACTACATTATGCTGTACCACTTTCCAGCGCTCCATGCGGTGAGGGGAAAGTTCTTAGAAAAACAGGGTTGTTAGGTGGTACAGGAGAATTCGTTGCACCAGCACATGCCAGAGACACTATGTAACATCTCCTCCGCTGCGATTTATTTTGCATTTTGTATCATTCCCTTACATTTATTTTAACTGCAACACGGTTTGTATCATTAACACACAAGGGGATGCTAAGGTGTAATACGCATAATAAATCGCAAACGAATACGGTTTACGAAATCTCCCTAGCCATTTAGATCTTTACCCACTTCTACGATAATGTCTTCTAGTTTTATTCTTGCTATCACCAGACGATTCTATTCAGCTCAGGAAAGACTCTCTGAACTGGAAGGGTTAGATACTGTCTCCATTAACCCCTTCACCATCAAGCTCTTATAATTAGAATATAATCGTCTGTGAGCAAGAATATAACATGAAAGACGTTCGCGGGCTGAAGGTGAAAGAATTAGTAATACACGTTAAAAATACATGTTTGAAAAATTCTTAGCATAGTTCTGTGTCTTTTTGTGTGTGACTGTGACAAGAATGATATATGGCATTTCTCTCTCTCTCTCTCTCTCTCTCTCTCTCTCTCTCTCTCTCTCTCCACATACCTTCGTCTTTCCTCTCGTAATCCGGGAGAACCACACTCGTCGTAAAGGTCCAAAACTTCTCCGGCTGACGTTCGTGTATGGACGCGGGAACTGAATCCACCCTCTCCGGATTCAGTGACGGATGCGGGAGGGAGGATGACTTGTAGGACTTCTGTGACTTTGAATCCACCTCGTTTTCGTGCGTGTGGAAGAATCTGTGAATTTCCGAGAGCTCTTTGGGCCTATTTTCAGTCTTTTGGTCCTTGTTTTGTGGATTCTGGTCTTCCTTTTCGGTCTGGGGGTCTCCGAAGAGCATCTGGTAGTGGAGACCAGAGTGGTTGAAGGCCTGCGTTCGTCTAAGAGTGCTAAACGTCCTGGATAGATTCGTTCGTGGATTCTTTGTCTCCTTCCGTGGTAGTGGTGGAGGGGATAGTGTGGTAGGATGGTGGTGAATGTAGCAGCTGTCCTGGTTCTTGGTTTCTGGGTGGTTGTGGTGGTGATTGTGGTAGTGTTCCTTGGATTCTGGATGGTGGTGACTGTGGTTGTAGTTCTGGTCTTGATGGTAGCTGGGATGGTGGTTGATGTCGCGATGGTGGTGGTGGCTGTCGTCTTGGTAATGTTGGTTGTCGTTGTCGTCCTCGTGATGGTGTTTCTCATGGCGATGGAGATGATCTAGAAAATGTTGGTTGTCAGGATGGTGGTTGCTCAGAAAGTGTCGGCTATCCACAAAATGTTGGTTGTCCCGGTGGTGGCTGTTGTGAGAATGTTGGTTATCAGGGAAATAATGTTGGCTGGCCTGATGAAAATGTTGGTTATCAGAAGAATGTTGGCTGCCATGATAATTTTGGTCGCCATGGTACCCCTCACTATACTCCTGGTAACTGTATGCGTCACTGTCATCATACTGCCTCTTGTACTTATTAAGGAGTGATCTTGAAAATGACTTACCGATTGAGTGACTTACTGACTTCCCGATCGACTGACTCACCGATCTACCCACCCGGCGACTCAGACTCCGCTTCAACTGATTCACTGAGTCGGTGAGCTGGTTTACTGAGTCACTGATCTTTGACTGACCAACCGAGAGGCTTCGACTGAGGGGAACTGAAGGAGAGCTGGTATGTCTCTTTATTTTTGTCCCTGAAGGCTTCTCCCCTTTAGTGTTCCCTCCCTCGGGCTGATCTTCCTCACTGTAACCCCATCGCTTTGCCTTATTTTCTCTCGCTCTGTTGCCTTCCTGTTCCCTTTCTTGGCTCTCTCTGTTTCCACTACGTTCCTTTCCTCGATCCACATCATCTTCTTTGCGTTCTCTTTCTTGTTTTCTGCTTCTGCTGTGTTCTCTTTCTTGGTTTTCTCCATGCCCTTCCTGTTCTCTTCTTTGGCTCACTCTTTCACCTTCCCGTTTTCTCCCTTCGTGTTGTCTCTGCTGTTTCACTCCGTCTCCTTTGTGTTCTCTTTCTTGGGATTCTCTGTTTTGTCCCTCTGGTCTGTCCCCATCCTCTCCTCTCCTTAGCTTCCCTCTGTGTTCCCTCATTCTGTTGCTTCCATGTTCTCTTTCTCTGTCTCTTTCGTGTTCTCTCTCCTGGGTTTTTCTGTTTCCTCCCTGTGCTCTCTCCTGACTCCCTCTCATAACTCGATCCATGTTTGCATCCTGCTCTCTTTCCAGTCTCTCTCTACGTCTTCTCTCTATGATCCCTCCAGTTCCTCTTTCTAGAATTCCCTCACTTACTCTCTCCAGATTCTCTTTATCTTCTCTCTCCACATTCCACCCTCTGGCCCTCTCTGTATTCCCTCCACTCTCTCTGCTACTTTTATCCTGGCTCCCTTTCATACCTCTCTCTAGATTTTCAATACTCCCTCTTTCTGCCTTCCATCCATTCCCTCTTTCCAGTTTCTCACCACTTCTTACCTCCATCTTTCCTTCAACTCTTCCCTCTATATTCCTTCCATCTAGGTTGCTGACTCTTAAATTGAGACTCTTTCTCGGTTCATCTCCATGAAATCTCATCGACATCTTCCTGACTTCAGCAAAGTTTGTGTTGCTCCTCCTTAGGGTAACATCATTTTTCACTTGAGAGTCCTGGGGTTTGGTACTGGAGTCCTTTTGACTTACGAGTCCATCAGGATCCTTTTTCAGAGCCTCTTGCATCCTAGACTGTGCGAGGTTTTTATTGAAGAGAACTTGTGGAGGGGGAGGTGGTGGTACGGGCTTCGCTAAATTCTCCTTTGATGTACTTTTAGTTGGGGATCTCAGTGGGGATGAGGTCGATGAGGGGTGCCTAAGATTCTGCTGGCTGCCTTCAGAGCCTCCAGGTGTGAGTGGTGAGGAAGGGGACTTCGAACCATGAATCTGAAGCTTCGCCAGAGAAGGTCGCTTTATGCCTTCCATTCTACCTGAGACTGCTTCAGGGGTGGTGACCTGCTTGCTGTCGGTGGAATGTTTGGGGGTGTTCAGAGGGGATCCAACTTTCCTGTACCCCTGGGAAAATGGGGAGGAAGCCGGCTCAGGAGTCGAACCACGAGACAGGCGGTCAAAGTACTCGAGCTTCCCTTTGAAAGGCAGGGCGCCCTCAGGAAGCAGGCGGTTCGAGGGTGCCATGAAGGAAAACCGCCGGATTGGGGTCCTCTCCCCATCAGTATTCGGGTAGATGTAGGAGAACCCAGGCTGGTGGTGAAGGTTCTGCGGACGACGGGGTGGCGGAGGAGGAGGTGGTTCATTTGGGGGACTTAAATGAGTGTTATCATGATCAGAATTTGAACGGGGCCACTTGGGAGATGGGATGGGGTTCTCCGCCCTTCGGTTTCGATCCTCCATTTTCCTTACTACCTCCTCGACCAGTTTCAGGCGATCAGAGTTATGACTGAGATGCCTGACTGGCTTGGTCTGAGTGCGGGGTCTGTGGTCTGAATGGTGGGACAGAACCGAGGGTGAGTTGGCCACGCTGCTGTTCTCTAAGCTGTCTCGGAACTCGGGACTGTTTTGGAAGAGCTGATCAAGGCGGTAGCGATCGGCGTAGAGCTGGTCGATTTCATGATCACTGACTACCATGGTCGATCACAAAACGCACACACGGCTGGCAGAAACACACAGCCGGTTAAATCAGACACTGGTGAAGGAACTGATGGAGCCCGTAGGATAACAGGCATCACACACACCGCTAAACAAACACTACTGACATACGGTACACGATCTCACAGCCGGCAAAGACACGTACACAGCCGGTTATCAGTCGGTTAAATCACGATACTGCTAGAGAAGCTGATGAAGCCGGTAAATTAACAGGCATAACACAGCCGGCTTTTTAGAATTACAAGGATACAGTGAATAGATATATAGCCGGCAGAGAAACAAAGCCGGTTAAATCAGACACCAGCATAGAAACATACAAAGCCGGCAAAATAACTGGCACAACACACAGCCGGAAAGAAAGAAAAAGAAAACACTATCCCATTAGACAAACAAACACAGCCGGTTACATCAGAAAAGCCGGTTTAATGAGACACCGGTAAGGAAATTTATAAAGCCGATAAAATGACCGGCACACCACACAGCCGGCTCCCAAACACAGACAGACGGCAAACAGAAAGCCTGATTAAAAAAAAAAAAAAAGCAACAAAAACAAGGTGTGAGTCTTCTTGCTTTTCTTGCATGCCAATTTCTCTACCTATTTTACTACCACAATTCTCTACCACAATTCATGACTACCACAATTCGTCACTGCCATAATCACCAATGTAGATTTTTTTTTAACTATCGCAATGTCACCACCAACATCACTCACTACCACTATCACTATTTCTCACTACCACAATTTGTCACTACCACCATTAGTTATCTCGGTTGGTTCTCTTCTCGTCCTCGTATTATCTTCCACATAAACTCCACCATCATGTCACCCTCTTCCACACGCTCATATCCACATTACTAGCAATCAACTTTGTCACTGTTCTGTCAATCCACCTTCATCCACTTCATATAAATCCACCGTCTATGAATATTCCAACGTTCCTGCAGCATTCATCCACATCACCGCTTTTAGATCTATCCACTCTCACCCACTTAGGACAACCGGTCACTTTTCATCTCAATTCATCCACTTTATAAAAATCAAACTTCTATATGTCTACTTTCAATTCCTGTTACCATACACTTCACAGCGCTCCACCATCCATGTCAGTCCTATATCTATCCACCCTCATCCAGTCCATTTTCTGTTCTACTGCCCTAGCGTCATCCTCCACTACACAGCAATCCACCATCCACGTCACTGCTTCATCTATCTATCATCTATCAATTTCACTGCACGCCATCGTCTAATTCACTGATGTATTCCTTCACCACCATCCACTTTCACTGCTTGATGGATGGATGGATGGATGTTTAGGTTACCATCTATGTCACTGCTATGTTTATCCATCAATATCCATTTTCAGAGCAAGATGGATAGACGGGTGGATACTGTAAATAGACGGATGGATGGATGGACTGACGGATGGATAGATGGTTTGATCAGGCTACCATCTATGTCACTGCTATATATATCCATCACCATCCATTTCACAGCTACATGGATTGATGGACAGATAGATGGATACTGTAGATGGATGGATGGATGGATGGATGGAAGGTAGGGAAGGTTAGGTGTGGGAGGGACCGGTGGCTGAATAAAACTGAACCCACTGTGGAGTCAGCTGCTCAGCGGAAGGAAGGAGGGGGACGGGAGGAGGGAGGGGGGAGGGAGAGAGAGAGAGAGGGAGTATGTGGGTGGATGGGAAAGAGGGGGAGGAGGAAGTGGAAGAATGAGAGAGGGGAGAATGTGTGGTGGATAGGGAAGAGGATGGAAATGAAAGAGCACGGGGGGTGGGGAAATGGAAAAAGTGGAAGAGAGAGAGAGAGAGAGAGAGAGAGAGAGAGAGAGAGAGAATATAGCTGAAAAATATGAGAAACAGACGGAGGCAGGGGGGGAGAACTGATGGAGGGGGGGAGGGAAGTAGGGGAGAGGGAAGGGATGGGGAGAGAAGGGAAGAGAGAGGGAGGGGAGTTAAAAAGGGATTGGAGGTTAGAAAAGATGGTAAATTAAAAAAAGAAAACGAAAGAGGGAGAAGCAGAAGAGAAAGTGAAAACGGGAAGGGAGGGGGATGGATAGAAAAAAGAAAGGGAGGAAGGAAAGAAGGAGAGAGGGAAGTATGAGAAGGAAGGAGGGAAGGAAGGAAGGAAGGAGGGAAGGAAGGAAGGAAGGAGGGAAGGAAGGGAGGAAAGAAGGGAAGGAAGAGAAGGAAGGAAGGGAGGAAAGGAGGGAGGGAAGAGAAGGAAGGGAGGAAAGGAGGGAGGGAAGAGAAGGAAGGGAGGAAAGGAGGGAGGGAAGAGAAGGAAGGGAGGAAAGGAGGGAGGGAAGGAAGGAAGGGAGGAAAGAAGGGAGGGAAGAGAAGGAAGGGAGGAAAGAGATGGAAGGATGGAAGGAAGGAAGGGGACAGGGGTGGGGACAGAGGGATGGAAAAAACAGTAGAAGAGAAAGGAAAATGAAAAGAGGAAGGATAAAATGAACGAAGAAGGGAGGGAAGACGAAGAAGGAAGGAGGGGGAAAGGGGAGAGAAATAGGGGAAGGGGAGAGGAGAGAGGTAGGGGAGGGAAGAAGGGTAGGGGGAGAGAAAGGGGAAAGGGAGAGGATAGAGGGTGGTGACAAGGGGAATGGAAAAATTAGCCAAATGGAAAAAGGGAAAGAAGTGAAAAAAGTGACACGGAAGAGAGGACAGGGGAAGAAGGGAGGGGAGAGAAGGGGTAGGGGAGAAAGCGAGGGGAGAGGGGAAGGGGGGAGAAGGTATAGGGGAAGGGGGTAGGGGAAGGGGAAGGAGAAGGGGGTAGGGGAAGGGGTCGGTACTGGCGGCTTACAACTGTGTAGGTATCCCGTTCCGTCCCGTCTGTCGCCAATTAAAGTCTTGTACAACTGTTGTCTCCCCACAGCGTAATTGAATTCGGGCAACGTGTTCCGGATTTGCACACCCACACACTCATACACCCACACCCACACCCACACACACATACACACCCACACACATACACACACAAAACATCCACCCACCCCCCACACACACATTTCCACTCATCCACACACACACACACACACAAAACCCATCCACCCACCCCACACACACATTTCCACCCATCCACCCTCACACACACACACACACACACACACACACACACACACACACACACACACACACACACACACACACATTTTCCACCCATCCACCCACACACACACATATACACCTATATTCCTACACACAAACTTATTATTGGATACTGAGGCGTCGATGACAAGGATAGCACGAACCATTATCACACAGTACAACATTCAACTGTCGATGTACCAGCCACGTCCCTATTTTCACTTCTAGGTACGTAACAGCCTGAAATAAACTAAGATTCTCCAGCCTTAAACATGCAACTGCTTATTTAGGTCACTATTTTTAGCTCTGTGGCAAATTGGGGACGTCTACCATCCACTCACTCGATGTAGCGCTACCTCCTGGCGACGCAACACTGAATGACAAGCAAAATAGTTTCCTGCAGTCCATGAAATAATTTACTACGCCGGGTGGTGACGCTACACTGAATGAATGACAAGCAAAATGGTTTCCTGCAGTCCACGACACCATTTGCTACGCTGGGTGGTAACCATGTAACCAGATTAAAGACGCTTGTTTGGTCTCGCCACTCTGGTGGGTTAAAACGCTCATAAGATCAGTTTGGGTTAGAGTCTAAGGTATGGTTAAAAGCTACTGCTCACATAATACAGTCCAGGGACGTGGGACTGGTCATCCTCACCTTTACATATCACTACTTGGGCGTTAACACCATGATGTCCACACTAATTATTTGCTTGAACTATTTCCTCCAGACCTATGTGATGGTATGTGCTAGGATAGTTTTAAATGTCCATGGGCTTTGTGGAGCATCAGTCGGGAGTTTTAACAGTCATCCAACACCACATGGGTCTCACGTCCTTTCGATCACCAGTCCACTGTCCAACCACTTGACCATCACTGCCACCTGCCTTTACGACATGTATGTATCTCATGCCACACACATCTCAGAAGAATATACATAAATAAATACTATATAAATAAATAAAGAACTGAATTAATTTACCAAACAGATAAAAAACATATCTTAATAAATAAGTAAAAAATAAATAAATAAAGGAAATATATAAATACAATTAATTACTACAAAATAAAAAGCAAAATAAACAAAAAATACGCGAATAAATTAATTTAAAAAAAAAAAAACTCTACGCACCTCTACCACCACTCATCACTACTCCCTCCCGCCACTCCACGCCGCCCTCCCTCATACACCCTTCCAATCTGTCCTTTAATTGATCGTAAGCCATGTAGCTTTGGAGATTTCGTAAGACATTTTCCTTGGCGATTTAGTTTACACTCTATCTTAGTAACATCTTATATCTTACTGTAAATAAATAAAATAAAACGACAAAATAGCATAAGAGAATGAAAACATGCAGAATGTAAAATAAATCGCTACGGAAGAGGTGTTACGGAGCCTCCTACGCCCACTGAAAATACGACGTCTATACACTATTAACACTCTCAGGTTCCCATACTCACTCTAGCTGTACTCCAGTCACTTCAACTTGGTTCAAATTTTCATCCTTTTGCAGCTTATTTTAAGTATGTGGCAGAAAAAGACAATACTGTGGCACTCCATCCTTTCTTTAGAACTTCTTCGTGACTGGCATCATATTCTAGCGTTAACCTATTGTCATAACATTCACGACGGAGGGATGGCAATTTTAGGCCAAGTGATCAGAGTATAATCGTTTGGTGTTAGATGGAAACAAATACTAGAGTTGTCCCGATCAATAAAGGGGTAAGTATAGCAGTATCAATACTCTCAGGCTTTTATGCTTTACTCAAGCTCAATATAATCGTCTGGAATCGTCTGGCATTTGTTGGAATAAGAATACTAGACTTATGCTGACCATAAGAAGGCTAATCAACTCTGCACATACCTTTTAGCCCCTTCATTACGACGATTTATTAGCCCTTCATTATGACGTCTTAGACATTAAAACGATTTATTTTATCCTTACTCATTCCACTTTTTACATAATTATTTTCTTTTTGAGCTGAAGTAGATATAGCTTTCATCATACCTTCCAGTACAAGGGTGTCTCCTAAGCAATAAAAAATGGTCTAACATTACCTAGAGCAAAATCAAGACAAAGGATACCTATGATAGACGCATCCACCCCATTATATCCCATATGGTGCCGTTTGCCTTTGGACATAACCCTCACACACCTCACACACACCCTTGACGCGCAGCACACACACGCTCAGACACATCCCAGACACGCCTCGGACATTCCCTGATGAAAAATACACGCACACTCAGATACATGCCAGACACCCCCTATCACACCACACGCACGCCCATTTAACTCTACGGTTGCAACCTGTCATGTTTCGTTCTTCAAAAAAAAAAAAAAAAAAAAAAAAAAAAAAAAAGTAGAGGGGGGTAAGAGTTGGGAGCAGGGCAGTGAAATGGCGGGGGACAGGGTGACGTGGAGGCGATTTGTTTGTGGTCACCCCGTACGGGATTGAGGCGTCTGGCAATAGATAGATAGATAGAACTCAGTGAATGATACAGCTAGGGACACACACCGGATTTGGCAGCCCATTTGAGTGCGACAAAGACATACTGGAACTGAAAGGGTAAAGTCTACCTATTAAAGTTCTTCCACATCAGTTTATTTCACTTTACAACTGTAGACTCTAATTAGATAGCCCGTTCCCTGAGAAATTTGTTAGTCAAAATAAAAACAGCTAATATTTTGCGTGGTACGGTATGTAGTTAAATTAGTAGTTGTTAAAACGGCGTTAGGCATAATCCTGTTGCTTCATTATCATAATTGTGGTTGTTCACCGTTCACCAGATGCGCCTTTACCACAACTACCAACATTTCGGCTGCCACAAGTTCCAATATTTTACCTACCAACTACTAACATGCCCAACTAAAACATCACAACTACCAGCATCAGATATCACAACTACTAACATTCCCACGACCACAGTTACAAACATCCCGCTACTACAACTACACCACAATTACCACAGCTATCAACATTTCAACTACCACAATTACCACCATCGCAGCGACTGACACCTGCGGAATTATGCGTGAATTACCTGATTTTTTTCCCCTCAGGTAAAAAAAAAAAAAACATACACATATACAATACACACATAAATCCCTACACACGTACACCGACAGCATACAAAATTTATGTCTATCTATCTATCTATTTGTCTGTCTCACTATCTATATACACGGTCACACATACTGTAAGTAAAAACACACATACATATGAATACATAACTGGATATGTATACATACACAAATCTCCCTTTGGTACACACACACACACACACACACACACACACACACACACACACACACACACACAATTAGCAAGGAAAAAAATGTATAGCAAGTTTTCTCATTTAAATACAGTATAACGTCTCTCTCTCTCTCTCTCTCTCTCTCTCTCTCTCTCTCTCTCTCTCTCTCTCTCTCTCTCTCTCTATTTTTCACCCCTCCAGTTTAACCTCTAATTCTTTTCTCTTCTTCCACTCCTTCCCTCCTTCCTCACTCTCTCTCTCTCCCCTCCTCCCCCCTCCTTTTATTTACTCTCCCTCCCTCAATCTCTCACACACTCAAACTTTCCTCAATCCCTTTCCTCTCACTTTCCTTCTTTCTCTCCTTCCCTCCCCTGCCTCACTCACTCTTTCCTTAATCCCTTTCCTCCTCTTTCTTCTTCCACTCTTCCCTCTCTCCTCCCCCATTCTCCACTCTCCCCTCTTTCCCCTCCTCTTCCATTTCTGTCTTTTCCCTCCCTTCCCCTCCCTCCTCCATCTCTCTTTCCCCCCTCCCCTTCTTCCTCCATCTATCTTCCCTCTCCTCTCCTTCCTCCATAAATTTTTCCCTCCCCTCAAATTAAGATGGCGGATTCGCGGTTTCCCCTGGCCCCTTAAAAATGGCTTCCTGGTCTGTTTACTTTGCTTTATTTGTTTTGCTCTGCTTGTTGGAGAGAGAGAGAGAGAGAGAGAGAGAGAGAGAGAGAGAGAGAGAGAGAGAGAGGGGATTTTGAATGGTGTCTTAAGGAATAAAAAATAACAGTATAATCACAACAGTAACAAGAATAACAATAACAAAACTCATTCTACAAAAACAACAACAACTACTTCTGCTAGTAATAATAATAATAATAATAATAATAATAACAAAAACAACAATGGACTAATGATTTTAATGGCCCGGTAGAAGAGAAAATGTGTACACAATGTGAGAAAGTTCTTTCTCTTTTCTCTCATGAGGAAAGAGAGAGTGAGGGAGGGAAGGAAAGAATGAAGAGACGGAAAAGGTGGAAAGGAAGGAATGGGGAGAGAGAGAGAGAGAGAGAGAGAGAGAGAGAGAGAGAGAGAGAGAGAAAGAATGATACACAAGGCAACGATGCTTATGTTAATGATAAAGTAATGCATACAAATACAATATAGAGCGAAATCACGAATGATAACAATAATAATAATAATAATAATGGATAATAAAAGCGCCAAATCCAGATGATTACAGAAAAAAAGGCAAACATCCAGATGACCTCCTAGTTTATAATTAAGACAAGGATAGTAAGGTACGAAGACTAATGTGGTGGTGGTGGTGGTGGTGGTGGTGGTGGTGGTGGTGGTAGTAGTAGTAGTAATAGTAGTAGTAGTAGTGGTAGTAGTAGCAGTAGTAGTAGTAGTAGTAGTAGTAGTAGTCGTAATTTTATAACATTTATTATTCAGACAGTAATACCCAAGATCGGAGACAGGCACTGAAGTTCGTTCATTTCAAGCCATTTACCTTTCACAAACTCCTTTTTTCTGGTATCTCTCTTTAGCGTCCGATCCAGCCCTTCCTTGCCCTCTAGGATGCCTTCTACAGAGCACCCGGGCAATACGGAAAGCTGAGGAGGAGAAGGGGGTAGGATCCTATGGTACAGAAAAGGATTAAAACCGAAGACCGGTTCCTGAATCGGTTTAACGTCGCCATCTGCTGCTTTGTTGTTTCCTGGGTCCATATCAGTTCTTCCTATTGCGTTATCTATTGTTACCAGGTTCTTATTCCCTTCGTTAATAGATATTCTGTTCACATTTGCTTCATTTACGGGTGTTTTCACCATGTTGCTCACATTTATTTTCGTAGTCATCGTCTGTCCTTCAATTTCAGCCACTTCCCTCAAACTTTCCTTTCTTGTTCTCTTTCTCGTATTCTCATATATTACAATCTTTCCTTTATCTGACTCACCTAAATCAAATCTAAGCAATTTACTACCCTGTCTCTGCAGCCTCAAGCGTTCCCCAAGCTGGAACTCCTCCCTCACCCCTAATTTCAGAGGGCAGAGCGATTTCGAGGCCCCAGTTCTTAGGTTTCGAAGCCTCTGTTTACATATTGTATCATAAACGCAGCTTTGACTCCAAGAACGGGTTAGGGACGTGGATGGCTTTGGTTGGAGACTGAAATTAGTGGTTCTGAACTGGGGAAGGTCGTGCGGGGTGCTGTCTGTTGACGAAATACGAGAACGGTAAGTGGAATCCGCATCCAAGTCGCAATTCGAATAAGTACTAAAGAAATGTGGGCGACTTCGGGGGGCAATCTTTCGCATCTGGCATTCGTGGTCACTCTTCGTTGCAAATTCCTGCATAACTGAATCAAACTGGGGATTATATAAGTCCCCTCTACTCCACGGGCCACTTACTTCCTGGTTTGTGGCCTGTGAAACGTCGGGATTGATGTCATTTTGGTCCCGTACACCAGCTCGGCGACAGCTATCAGTTCCGGCAAAGGTGTGTCTCCTCCTGACGCTGGTGGTGGCGGGCTGGGTCGTCTCCGTCAGGGCTGAGTAAATATCCTCGTGCAAAAAATCTCCAACATTAGAACACTTGTGGGAAAACATCGACTGCGGACATAAGAGTGTCGAATCGTCCTCGCATGAGCTAAAGGTCTGCCCTGAATTGTCTTGTTGAGATGGAAATCGTGGTAATTTCTTTTGAAACTCTGAAACAGGAGGAGAGTTACTGAGAGGAGAGAAGGTAGACTTTGTGAGGTTATTTTGATGACCTTGGAAATTCTGAGATGTCGTGGGTACTGATGACCTTGATCTGGCTCTTCTTTTTGGCGGAAGAGGAGGTGGGAGTCGCGGAGGGGTGGGAGATCGAGCAGACATTGCCGATAGGTCCTGTCTAGAAAATCGGCGAGTTTTCTGCGTATCGGCTTCCTTGAGTCTCATGCTTCCCCATCTCTCTCCCAGCAGGCTTTGGCTTTGATGCCTGCGTTGTTGCACCGTCCTTGATTTCGTGGTTATGGGATGCGAGAAGCTTTGTGATCTTGCCTGTTTGGATCTCGGAATGTTTTTAATCCCTCTTTCTGTTTTACAATCAAGTGGGGTGCTGAATGATGATGATCTGGGCAAGCGCGCAAGGCATTTTCTTCTCAAAGCTTTGTGTGAGTCAGGAGGAATATCAATATACGCCTCCATTAGGCAGTCTTCATCGCCGCTACTTTCTGCTCGCGTTACCCATGACATAAAATCAGTTTTCCCTGGTGAGGCACTAGCAACGTCACGTTTTCTGTGACTTCCAGATTTCTTTAGTTGGCGGATATTGCAAACAATACCGCTAATATTCTTAACCATATCGTCTCCTAGTACGGTAATCCCTCCTTTTACAGGGAAACGGGATCCAAAGCTCTTTCCAGTCGAATTACGTCCACGATCCTTCAAAACAGCGCTCAGTCTTGCTTTCCTCAGCAATGGTTGGCCGTGGGATTCGCGCTTTCTCATTCCCACCCTACTAAGGCGACTCTCGTGTAAATCAGCCTCTGCAATGCGGTTATCGGGTGATTTTCTCTCCTGCTGGTGGTGTTCCTGAAAATAGGAGGGCCAGTACTGCTCCAACCACGCCATCAAGCTATTATTCCTCCTGGCGTGCATGGCTAAATTTTGCAGTGACTGACTCGGCTGCATCACGCCTCGACCAACTGTGCTTTTCCTTTGTCTGTGCCTTCGCCTGTTCTCACTGGTAATCCTTCTCCATTCACGGGAGTTCCTGCGTGAAATGACATCCGAGACACTCATTTCATTCGCTGTTTGTGGATGTATTAAATCATTACTGTATACCTGCCTGAAAAATAAGAAATCGTTATGGGGTGAAGGGTTATATTGTGTTAATTTCTAAGTTACATTCTATTTCCTTCCGCTAAAATTCAGTACTTACCATTTCTAACGTCTTGTGAAAAAATAATAAAAATTAAAAATAATAATAAATACTAATACCCCGTAAACACTGGGCATGGTACCTTTCATTTAAAATATGGGGGACGTTTACGGAAATGTGTCAGTTATAAGTTCGTCTTGTGTTTTCGTCGATAAAAATACCAAGGTGTAAAGCCATCCTGAATGAGTTATGTACAATAACTTTTATCTTCAATGTAATCAAAAGTTTTCACCAAACATCACTCTTGAATGTGTTATACTGGTATTACGTTACTCTGAAGCTTGGATACATACTGATATATATATATATATATATATATATATATATATATATATATATATATATATATGTTTGTGTGTGTGTGTGTGTGTGTGTGTGTGTGTGTGTGTGTGTGTGAAGGACGAGTATTTAGTAGTACTCTGCTACTACAAATCAGTAAGTCAGAGAGAAAATACAAAACATTTAAAAAAAATCATACATGTAGTTACATGAACAGTGAGCTTAACTCAATCAACAGAAACAATATATCAACATAGTAGGTATACAATCGAACATCCAAAAATTTTAACCGCGCAAAACAGAAGATGGAGAGTGAGATGAAGAAGGAGGCTAAGGAAAACAATGCAATGCAGAAAAGCGAGAAAGATCAGTTAACGAAGTAGGGGGGAAAAAAAAAAAAAAAAAAAGTAGCCTGCTTTGCACTGAAGATGGCATAAAGCAGGGAAATTAAACTGAGCTGATGAATAAGTAAGTTGATGAGGAATATAGGAGAGATGGTGAAAGAAATACGCCGAGTTGAATTTATCTGAGGTGATGAATGCATTAAGCTGGGTGGAGAAATTAAGCTGGGATCATCAAGGAATTAAGCAGAGTCAATGAAGGAATTAAAGTAGGAGATCTTTTTCCCTCCCCACCGGGTACTGTACAGTCTCTCTCTCTCTCTCTCTCTCTCTCTCTCTCTCTCTCTCTCTCTCTCTCTCTCTCTCTCTCTCTCTCTCTCTCACTAACGCAATTTTACTCAGGTACGAATGAGACAAGGAAGCCTGAAATGTTAGCAGTGTGTCATGAAGGAAATGGGGGCGTTCACATGTGTCACAGTACTTTCACAGAGAAACGGTGGACATGCGGGTGTACAGTTGTCGCAAAGTACCTCGTAAATATAATAGCCAGCCTCCAGGTGCCTTTTTGCATATGTCCTGATTTCCTAGACTTCGCTACTGAATCTGGTCTGGTGGCTGTAACTTCATGGTATAACAGACTTCGTAGTATCTGTATTATGTTCCTTAGCAATTAATATTCCGTCTATACACCGTTCTTTCCACTGTATATTTGTGTGTAATTGGTTAATAGCAACACAGTCTGCATCAATGACATAAAGGGAGATTATTGTGGAGTAAAAAAAAAAAAAAGTTGAGGAAGAGGCATTACAAAATTTCCAAAGCCAACTAGAAGTATCGTCTCTCTCTCTCTCTCTCTCTCTCTCTCTCTCTCTCTCTCTCTCTCTCTCTCTCTCTCTCTCTCTCAGCACCCACCTTTCTTGTACCTGGATGCTATGGCGCCCCTACACTGAGGACAACAGGCCGGACACTCGTAAACGGGCACTCCCAATTTCGTGTTCACCAGTCGCTTCTTTACGCGTTCCTTCAACATTTTCAACATCTACTTTATTTTGATTTTCGTTCAGTATGTTCACTCACTGGATTTGGCGTTTCCTGGCTGCTGTTATCGTTATTAGATTTTCTTTTTTGGGGAGGGGATTCTGCATGGTTACTATTATTCCTTCGGTTCAATGAGCCTGGCAAAGAATCTATTTTATTATTTTTATTACTACTACTACTACTACTGCTACTACTACTACGATTGTTATTATTATTATTATTATTATTATTATTATTATTATTATTATTACGACAATCTTTTTTTCAGTTTGCGATCCTTTTCATATAATATTTGGGATTTTTTGTTAATATTAAAGTTTGGTTTCGTTAAATTGGCGAAGGATATAATGCTTTCTGTTTTCCCCTGTCATCAAGCGTTCCTTTGGTATTCATGTTATTCAGTTTCTATTTGCCGTTGTCTTTCTCGAATGTAGTTCAGAAATTTAATTAGTTTATTATTCTGCCTTAGTTCCGTAAAATAAATGAAGAATCAGAGAGTCTATTTGCAGTTCTAATCAAACATTCTTTTGGTATATGTATGCGCATTACGTATGTATGTGTACCGGTATTATGTGTGTATTATGTGTATATTATGTATGTATATATTATATGTATGTATGTGTATTATGTATGTATGTGTACCAGTATTATGTCTGTGCATTATGTATGTATTATATGTATGTATGTGTATTATGTATGTATATTAGGTGTGTGTTATGCAGAGTTAATACCTTAATACAGGTGATGGATTTATATCACTTTCAATTCTTTTTTTTTCCCTCAAGGATCTTTTTTTTTTTAGTAGTCTATGTTAAATTTTGGGTTGAACATTTTTTTTTGTACTTGTCTTATTTCCCTTTCAATTCATTTTTCAAGCGTTTTTTTTTTCTTTTTCGCAGTTTAAGTGTTGAGTTATTATCTTCCACTTTTTTTCTTTTTAGTATTTCACTCTTCCTCGGTTCTATAAATCATATGCACGAATCTCTCTGAGTTAACGAAAAACTCCAATAATCTTTTAGCATTCTATGACATTCTTACGGTCACTGAATGTGATATTTTTGTTCACTGGACTGATGTCTTTACCACGTGTTACTTTAGTGTCGTAAATTTGTTGTGTGTGACTTTGTGGATTCAGTTAACGAGTGGTTATAGCAAACTTTATTTATCTATTACTATACATATTTATCCACCAATTTATTTACACGTTTATTTATCGATCGATCTATTTATATATTTATTTGGCTTCAGATTATACTTAACGTTTTTCAAAGCAATTTATTTATTCATTTGGCTTCAGGACGCATATTAAATGTTTTGCAAATCATGATCAATTGCAAATGATTGAATTACACGTATATTAGTATTTTTTTTACGATCTTACTTCATTCACAGTCTTTGATACCTATAAAAAGTCTGTAGCTTAATATTTCACCAGGAATATTCAGTCACTTTTATATCTGTTCATCACTTCAAGCAGTGTGACAAAGGCAGAGAATATATGAAGTTTTATCACCAGCGAACCACTAAGCATCGTTTCCCCATCATATATTCTCACCACACACCGTCAATATCCATTTATTAACGCTTGAGTGAGAGTAAAGCTTGAATGCGTAATTACCACCAACACTGAAGCGAGTCAATTAACCGCGAAATCAACGTGAGCAGTGGCGAAAAATTGGGCGGGAAAAATCGGACTGCTCCCGCGAAGGTGCAACAAGCGCGCGGGCAAGAGGGAGACTGAACAGCGTGAATTTGGCGCGGTACTAGCCCACTCTCTCTTTTGCTCTCTATCTCTCTTTCTCTATTTTCTCACTCTCTCTTTAGTTCACTCGGCCACTGCCTGATTGATGTTTACGGGGGCATATGTTTGGTCGGGTTTGCGCTGCGTGACTCATTTGTTTTGATTTGTTTACACTCCTCACAGAAAACGGGAGCTTCTTGGGGGACGAATGAAAAGCTCTTGGGTACGTACTGTATTGAGGATTACGGTTTTAATGTGCGATGTCAATATTTAAAGTGTTTTTGTAGGGTCTCTCTCTCTCTCTCTCTCTCTCTCTCTCTCTCTCTCTTCTCATAGCTAGCATAGGAGACTTCCAGGTACGGATTTGGGGGGAGAGGTAGGAGGGGACGTTGGTGTTCGCTCCCCATTTTCGCCACACCAATTAGTATTTATAATAAAAGAACAACGCTATTTACCGATATACAAACAATAAATATCTTACATGTACGTCACAGAGGAATTACTTCAGTGAAAAAGAGGCATTTGGTCGTATATTTTGGGGATTTTATTGAGAGTCGAGATTAATTCAAACTTATAATTCAACAAGGAATCATGCCCTCCCCCCTTATTTCTAAGTGCTGAGTCCGGTCATGATTTCGCAGCACTTTTTCTCTCTATCTATTGTCACACGCCTTAATTCTGTAAGAGGTGGCCACAAACAAATCGCCTCCTTGTCGCCCTGTCCCCCGCCATTTCATTGTCCTGCTCCAAGCTCACACACCCCTCTCTCATATACCTCTCCACTCCATCCCTCCCTCTCATCCTTGGCCTCCTCCTTCCTCCACCTCACTCACATATACTCTCTTCGTCAGTCTCTCACTCCACCCACTTTTTCACCAGCTATTTACTTTGCATATTACACCCTATTAGTACTTTAATGTTATCTATCTTTATATCGATTTCGTTGGCATCAGTAATATGGTAGATGAGGTTAAAATTGTCAGTGATTTCTATACTCTTTTTACGTTAACCTGGCCCAGATTTGCGTTTCTTTGCAGCTTATTTCACGTATTTCAGTGGGGGGGAAAGACAATATTACGGCTCTACATTCTTCCCAAACACTTCTTCGGGACTAGCACCATGTTATTAGTGCAGGTCTACTTCAACAACTCAGTAGTAAAGATGGACATAGAAATTTTAGACCAAGTTAGTGTAAACGCGGTATAGCACTTTTTCTCAGCTAACATCAGGCAATTTTACTCCATTGAGAGTGAGTGTAGAAGCCCGAGAGTGTTAATTATTTTCACGTATAGGAGCCTGAGGTGCGTATTCTCGTCGGTTATGGATGCTCCCTAACACCTTTTCCTTGGCGATATATTTTTAGATATGGCTGGGGATAATATCACTTTGTATGTTATTTACGTTGAGTACGGTGATGCTGAAATGATTTAAATGGCACAGTGGAGGACAATAAGGAGTAATAATCATAAAAAATCGCTTAGGAAGAGGTGTTAGGGAGCTTCCTTGACCGACGAGAACATCGGCTTACATTTAGCTGCCGGTGAGTTATGGGAGCCTGTGGGTGTTAAGAAGTAAATGGGCAAACTAAATCGCTAAGGAAGTGTTGTTACGAAGTCTTCTGTCTTAACCACCAAGGATTCTAGGCGAAATTTGGTTCCAGTAAGCGGGAAAACTTACAACTGAAGTAAATGAATGTCAAAATAGCCCCTGAAGCACTATGATTTTCACTCCATTATCTGAACTTTCATCTTGCATGTAAACATTGAATGTTTCACACACACACACACACACACACACACACACACACACACACGCACACGCACACACACACAAGCACATACACATACACACACACATACACATGTACAGGAATACTAACACACGTATTCAAGTACACACATACAGAAATGTTAAGACACATACAGGAATGTTAACACACACACGCTCTCTCTCTCTCTAGCACAAAAAGGGTAAAGGGCGGCAGAAATTCATGCCAGGCAGACACTGGTAATACTAACTGAGCCGTCCCCATTGCACAAAAGACTGGGATGCGCTATATATGCACCACCCTCTATAAGACATACTATTATTTTTCTTGCTACCTCCAGATGAGCCTTTGTTTCTTCCTTTTTTAAAATTTCTTCGAATCGGGGGGGTTAGATATGGCCTTCATCAACCCCTTCAGTACAAGTATCTATCCTAAAATAAAAAGGATAGTCTGTTGGAGGAATTAAATATATAGGAGTAATGAAGAACTTAGTAATTATGTAAGTGCTAAAAACAGAATCTTTGTGAGAGGGGGGAATAATGGAAAAGAAACCGTCACTTTTTGAGGCGATACTAAAGAGAGAGAGAGAGAGGGGGGGGGGATAAAAGAATAATGAGACAAGTAGAAAAAAAAACTTGAGAGCAAGTAGAAAAGAAAAACTTGTGATCTAAGTATAGATAGATAGACAGACAGATAGATAGATAGATAGATAGATAGACAGACAGACAGATATATATATATATATATATATATATATATATATATATTTATTTATTTATTTATTTATTTATATATATAAACAACTATACTTTTTCCAGGAATTTAACTTTTACAGTAGTTAATAAATAATAATAATTATAATAAAATCATTATCATCATCATCAAATTTACGCTATCATATAAACGACTATATTATTGTAGCAATTTACTTTTTCCAGCAGCTAACAGAATCACTTACTGTGTGTGACTTTCACCTGCTCACCGCTTTATCACTAATGGCATCTATTTTATTATCTGTGGGATGCGAACCGTGGCGCGTTAAGCCCTCTCAGATCTAAGAACTCTACCGATAGACCCCAGGCTGATACTGACATTATTAGTATTACTATTGATGGTGTTCTTGTTATTTTTTATTTAAAAGATTATTATTATTATTATTATTATTATTATTATTAATATGATTATCATTTTAAAAACTGCCGAAACGAAATAATTTTTTCTGGAAGAAGCAAAGGAATACTAGAAATGACGCCCCTGGCCTGAACGGGTTAAGAAGTTTGTCCTAACTTGTAACTCTCTCTCTCTCTCTCTCTCTCTCTCTCTCTCTCTCTCTCTCCTACTTCACGCCTCCCACTTCCACCCGCTGCGGTATCCACCCACAAACACCTAAATCATTCCACTTTCTCCACATCTTCTCCACTTAGACTCACTTGTATTTTTGTGCTTATTTCTTGACTGTAACATCAACTTACTTTTGTTTGCTTCTCATTTACTTTCCCAGAGAGAGAGAGAGAGAGAGAGAGAGAGAGAGAGAGAGAGAGAGAGATTATACAGAAGTAGCAGCTTAAGGAAAGGAGAAAAGGTTAAAGATGGGAAGAATGAATATAGAAAAGTGAGAGGAAGAGGAGGAAGGAAGTAGAGGAGGAAAAAAGGGAGAGATGGAGAGAGAGGAGAGAAAAATGGAACTGGGAAAGGTGACGAGAGAGAAGGAGGAAGATTAGAAGTGAGAGACGAAATGAAGGACGGAGTAAAGGACAGAGGAAATGAAGAAGGGAAGAGGAGAAGACTGGAGAGAGAGAGAGAGGGGGGGGGGGACGTGAGACATATTGTACCATTTAGAAACGTTTTTATTAGGTCACGCTTTCCCTCTCGTTTTTTTTTTTTTTTTTTCCTATACTCTCTCTCTCTCTCTCTCTCTCTAATAAAACATCACAGAGAAAAATTACTGTAGGTTAGATCTGGTCTCCTGCAGTTCATCCTCCTCCTTTCGGGCGATAGGGAGGGGGTTGAGGGGAGTTTGTGTGGCCGGGCAGTGGAGCCGCCTGGTTACATCGAGGCCACCACGTGAAGGCGTCCCTCTCCACCACCCTGGCCACATTGTTGACTTAAATACACAGCTTTCAAACACTGTATAAAGTCTATTTTCTCCCAATTTCCAGACGATTTTATTCAGATGAGGCGACGCTTTTTCAACTGGAGGGGTTTGATACAGTCTTCATTAACCCCTTCGCTATTACGGATCCTTCGCTTAAAAAACAAAAAAAAAGTCCATTGGTAACAGGAAGAAAAAGTAACCGTACTGAAGGGGTTGTTTCTCAGAAATGAAATCGACTGACGTGATCCGAAATATAAAATAACACTGGAATTCTCTCTCGCAGAAAAGGTGTTAACAATTGATTCAGTGTTGGAGTTACACACACACACACACACACACACACACACACACACACACACACACACATGACCGCGGTTTCGTGTCAGTGAGGGAGATTTACGTCATGCAAGTCACACCTACTCGTAACCATCGCACCCAAGACAGACCAAGCTTTTCTTAAGACTGTGGCTAAAATAATGAATGTCTTAGAGTTTTCCTTATGACGGTGAGTTAGCCAATGTTTTCTTGTCTTTTTATTCTTTTTGACGAGGTTTGTTTTTGGATTTTTCTCCTCTCTCTCTCTCTCTCTCTCTCTCTCTCTCTCTCTCTCTCTCTCTCTCTCCAAAATATTCCTTTCTTCTTTTTGACGAGGTTTTTTATTTTTATTCTGCTCTCTCTCTCTCTCTCTCTCTCTCTCTCTCTCTCTCTCTCTCTCTCTCTCTCTCTCTCTCTCTCTCTCAGATCTGCAGCGTAAACCCGCCAAGACCCAAATACCGTTACCCATGAATAACAATGGTGAATAAAAAAAAAAAATAAAAAAAAAAACGTAGATGAAGAATTTAACCCTCTCATGGTCAGCAAAAACGGAGAGAGAGAGAGAGAGAGAGAGAGAGAGAGAGAGAGAGAGAGAGAGAGAGAGAATAAGGTCGTCTAGAGGTAGCAAGAATTAAAAAAAAAAAAAAAAAAAAAAAAAACTTACTGCCATGAAATTATTTTATATTTGTTTTTCTTTGACTCAGATTTTTTTCGTCGATTTGCAGCTTATTTCACGTAACTCAGAGGCAGATAAACGACGCTGTTACGTCTCTACAACCTTTCCACAGCACTTCTTCGTGACTAGCACCATATTCTAGTGTTACCTCTTCGTAAAAACTCAGCAAAGATGGAGAGATGGTAGGTAATTTTAGGCCAAGTTAAAAGTTTAAAAAAAAATAATAAATGTAATGTAAAAAAAAGTATAGTTATCATATTCTTATTATTAACAATTTTACTCACCTGGGATAAATAATAATAGTCAGAGGGTTAAGTTTAGCCACATGGTAAGATTGAACTGATTATATTTTAGTTATTTTCTGGGCTTTAAAACAATTCGACGAAGTTACAATGTTAAATGATGGAATGGTAAAACGTCGGTATTCTATTATAGCTTTCGTTAATATACTAAGCTCTGTGTGTGTGTGTGTGTGTGTGTGTGTGTGTGTGTGTGTGTGTGTGTGTGTGTGTGTGTGTGTGTGTGCGTGTGTGTGTGTGTGTTAATATTATCCTGCACTGATTTACTATTCAATTTCGGATCCCTACCTGCCTTCAATTTTTTCTTATAACAAATGTATATTTTAAAAACAATCAGTTCCCACTCTATTATGTGTTTTGAACAAGAATAAAGAAAAACGCAGAAACCTTTATGCCTTAATTGTTCTTTCTACAAAAACGAATTTCAGTTACGAGGGACTGTTGACGCGACAAGGGTCAGCCTCAGATCCTTTAGTTCACCCTCTCAAGTCGACGCTCATTACATTTTCTTTCATGTACCTTTATAGATCAATATTATTCACTAACTCAGCTAAATACACAGTGCAACTCTTCTCAGTAAACGTACACAATATGATAATTTTTGCCCCATTTACTTCTCACTGTACTCTTTTGTTTTTATGTACCTTTCCTGCTTGGCATTCAGCGATAATAATAATAATAATAAAACTACCCCCAAGTTTTTAATATGCTAAATACCCGGAACTCCTTTACACAACGCATCTCTATTGTATTCTCTTTACAAACATTACAATATCATCCATCATTACTATACATATAATAAGAATAATAATAATAATAATAATAATAATAATAGTTTAAGCAGAAAACCGGAATATCATCATCATGGTGAAGGGATTAATGGATAAAGTTTCTAGCCTCTTTACTACTATGCGTCTCAATTAAGCTGAATTAAATCGTCTGGTGGCATTAAGAATAAATCAAATGTAGTCGGTGCTCAGGGATTACTGGAGACTCTCATTACTAAATATCTCCTTGATTTAAGTGCTAGATGGGGACGCCTTCATGCGGTGGCACTGATACGACCGGCTGGCTCTACTGCCTGGCTATACAAACGTCCTTCAACTTCCTCCCTATCTACCAAAAGGAGGATGGTGAACTGCAGAAGGGCAAACAGAACCTACAGCCCACCACCTTCACATACCGATGAGCCAGGTGTAACAAAGCAACAACAACAACAACAACTACTACTACTACTACTACTATTAACACCACCACCACTACTGCTGCTACTAATTTTTTACATTGGAAGTTCCGTATCAACAACAAATAGTTTTTACACTGAAAGCTCCCAAACATGACTATTTTAAAATTCCTGGAGATCAAAACACCGACATTTTGAACTCGTTGACAGCGGTTGCGTTTCTAAATGCTGAATAATACACCGTCGTAAACTGAGACAAAAGATACAGTTCTTTATCCTCGGACAAAACGGTAATTTTGACAGTTTTTTTGCAATTTTGATTTTCTGGTTCTCTTTCTGAGCGAAATAAAATCATGTTGACTTAAAAAAAAAAAATCTCAGCTAATGGGTTAATATTACATATAAGGTTTGTGATTTCATTCTCTAATAATAGCTATGCTCTACTCTGCACACTGTACAAAGCAGACTGTATTTGCTGTTCATTTTCTTCCAAACAGTCATCAGTATGTTGCCAGTCCATAATTTCATCTATTAACTTCAAATATCCCTAGCCATTTTCTTCCATTTTTTGGATTCAGATTTTTTACGGGGTAGAAGATGAAGCCGCGCGCGCGTTTAGTATAATGTGGCAACAAGAATCCGTAGACTTTACCAACATTTTCGACGAGGGATGCAGATAATCACCTATTTGCGTACCAGAAATTTTTCGGGGGGAGATCATGCTGTATTGCCTTGGGACTTCTGATATTCTTTTATATCTCTTGGATTTTGTTTTTCGTACGTTTCTAAATCCTACTCACCCCATTTGTACGGTAATAGTGTGAAGTAGGGAAATTATGATGATGATCATCATCATAAAGAAGTACTGTCTTCCTGTTTGCAGATCCTGCCCACTCTGTTTATAATACTACCCCGATTGTAATTGTGGAAATGGAGCTCGATACTGATGGTGATGATGATGATGATCAATAACCAGATTAATATTTTTATTCTTACCTCTGATTTACGCTGGAGAAAACCAATGCTTCGTCTTCCTTATTTTTTCAGTTCAGTTCACAAATTTTGACAAATGACTCAATTTCACGCTTGTTTTGTATCTTGTAAGTCAGTGTCGTGGTAAATCGAAATACAGTTCCGTGTATGCGCTAGTACGCACAGTCTGTACACAACGCATGCAAGTCGGTCGGTATGTATGTTTGCATGTGTGTACAGTATGTATGTATGTAAGTATGTATGTATGTATAAGTCAGTCAGTGCTGGTAGGTCACTATGCATGAATGTATGATTAAGTCAGAACAGTATGTATGTTGACAAGACAGCAAACTGGTATGTAACAATGAATGATGTCAGTATGTACGTAATTCCGTGAGTTAGTGTATTGGTAGTTAACTATGGTGGTGAGTCTGTATGGATGTATGTATGTATAAGTCAGTAGGTATGGTGGTAAGTCCAGGTATGATGGTATGTCCGTAGGTATGTATAGTGTTGATTCAGTATAGTGGTGGGTAAGTACGCACGTCACCAAGTCTACAATCACAATGAGGTCTGCACTCCCTCCCTCCCTTACCTACATTACTCCCACCCTACATACCTACTCCGCCTCCCCTACCCCTACCCCCCTCCCTCCACAACCATCTGTCCCCTTCCCCCCCCCTCTCTCTACAGTTGACCCACTCCCCTCTTCCCTTCTCCTTCCCTTTGTCTTCCCCTCCCCTTCCCTTCCCTTCAATACCATACCTTACACATTACTTCCTCTTCCCAGTCTGACTCTCCCTTTATACCCCTCCCTTCTCCCTCCCCCTCCCCTTTCCCTCTCCCTCCCTCCCTTACCATTTCATCCTATCTTCTTAATTTTCCTCTGCCTTCCCTTCCCTTCCTTCTTCTCCTCCCCACATTCTCTTTCTCTCCTCCTCCCTCCCTTCATTTCCTCCAACTCTTCTTTCCTCTCCCTTCCTCCCTCCGTCCCTTCTGTCATTCCTTTCTTTACCCTCTTTTTCCCTTTCCATATTTACCTTCCTCTTCACTTCCCTCCCTCCCTTCCTTCCTCTTTCCCTCTCCCCCTCCCACTTTCCTCTCCCTCTCTCACTTTTCTCCTCTCCCCTTATACTTTTCTCCTCTTCCTACCTCCTTTCCTTCCCTCCTCTTCTCTCCCCTTCCTCATCTAATCCTCTTCTCTTCCCCCCTTTTTTTTTCTTCTATCCCTCCTCCCTCCCCTCCCTTACGGTCACCACACACACACACACACACACACACACACACACACACACACACACACACACACACACACACACACAGAGCGTAACAGGTGGCTTGGCGTTGATGGGTCTAGATTGAGGTGTAAGGGGGAGGGAGGGAGAAAGACAGGTAAGTAGGAAGGAAGGTAGAGAGGGAGGGAGGGCGGGAGGGAGAGAAGGGAAGGAAGGATGAGTAGGAGGAAGGGAAGGGAAGGGGAGGGAGAGAGGGGGGGGAGGAGGAGGAAATGACAGGAGAGAAAAAACGCTTGAAAGGAAGGGGAAAAGCAGGCGGAGAGGAATGGAAGAAGCGAAAGAGAGGGAAGAGAGAAAGTGCAAAGAAGGAAAAGAAGGAATGTAATAAGTATAAAGGAATGGCAGAAGGAAAGGAAGGAAGGAAGGTATAGAGAAGCTAATGTAGGGAGGGAGGGAGAGAAGGGTGAAGGAGAGGGAGGAAAGATAGGTAGGGAGAGACTGACAAGGAAGAGGGAACGAAGGGAGGGAAACATGAGGAGGGAGGGAAAGAAGGTAGGAACAGGGAGGAAGGAGGAGAGGGAAAGGTAAATAAAAAGGAATGAATAGGAAGGGAAGGTAGGACGGAAGACTGCAAGGAAAAAATGACGAGGGAGAGAAGAGAGGTAAGGAGGGAGAGAAGAGAAGTAGGGAGGGAGAGAAGAGAAGTAGGGAGGGAGTGGAGAGAGAGTGAGAGAGGGGGGGGGGGAAGATAGAACATTAATAAGAAGTTTTGGGGGGTAGGGATGGGAAAAAAAATCAGGGAAGTGAAGAAATGCGAAGAGAGGGAGGGGTGCGTGTAGATAGGTAGGTAGGTAGGTAGGTAGGCAAGCAGGCAGGCAAGCAGGTACCTTAGATAAGTAGGCAGGAAGATAGGTAGATAGGTAAGCAAGAAGATACGAAGGCAGGTAAGCAGGTAGATAGGTAAGTAGGTAGGCAGGAAGATGGGTAGCTGGGTTGGTAGGTAGGTAGGTAGGCAAACAGACAGACAGACAGACAGATAGATAGGTAAACAGGCAGGCAGGCAGACAGGTAGGTGGGTAACTTAATTAGGGAGGAAAAGACGGAGGTATACAGACAGAGTAGGTAAGTAGGTAGACAGGTAGGCATGTATGCGGGGGAGGGGGAGGGGAAAAGATAGGTAGGATGGTAGGCAGGAAGGTAGAGGGGTAGGTAGGTAAGTGAACTGAGAAAAGTAGAGTAGGTAGGAGAGGAGGTAGACAGGATGAGAAGGAGGAATACAAGTAGACAGGTAGAACTGGTAGACGAGGAGGAAGGGGAGAAACAGACAGGGAGGATGGAAAGTGAGCAAGTATGAAAGGAAATAGAAAGAAAGAGAAGAAGCAGGAACATAAATGGAGAGAGAGAGAGAGAGAGAGAGAGAGAGAGAGAGACAGACAGACAGACAGACAGACAGACAGACAGAGACAGAGTCAATTATGGTACGAAGGTAAAGAAAATGATTCCAGGTAAACTTAAACAAATCAAAGAAAACGAAGCAAACGTCAGCCGCGAAAGGTGACAGATATGTACACAATGAAATAAAAAAAAATCAGAAGAAATGCCATCAAATAAACAACGTAGCATTAACCCTTTCACTACGATGACGTGGTTTTAGAAGCTTATTCTTGCTGCCTCCAGACGATTTTATTAAGCTGAGGACGAACTCATTATGCTGACTTAGAGATGTTAGATATGGCCTTCTTAATCGTCTTCAATCACAGACGCCTTTCCTATGATAAATAAAATCGCCTTAAGGAAGCAAAAAATAAATTACATAAATAAATACATAAAAATGAAAATAAAAATCCCCCATCATACTAAAGGGATTCGTATTAATCTCACCGACTTCAAACTTGTATTTTTCTTCCTTCATTTTCTTCATCTCTCTTTGCCTCCAATTCCTTCTCCCTCACCACACCCTCCCTCCACCTTACCTTTCCTCTCCCTCTCCTCTTAACCCTTTCTTCGTCTTCAAAATTTCTTGCTACATAAACATACCAAGAAAAAAAAATCTCTTCATAAACTTCTAATTCAACAAATCACACAAACACAAAACACAAGAATTCAATTTTACATATAGTTTTGTTCTCACCACATTATTTTCAAACACAATCACATGTCTTCAGTGATATTATAAGTTCGCAGCGTAAATCTGTATACAAGAATGTTTAATTGTTGCGTACGTTTTTTTCTTTTTCCACTGACAATGCTTTTATTTTTCTATGTAGTCAAATATTACAAATCAATTCTGTTTTTCTTAGTTCATTCTGAGATTCATTCGCCATATTAAAATACTCTTATAAAGTCTCCCAACCTGACTCAACCTCGCATATTTATTTTTACATGGAAATTTAATGCTGATTTTTAAACACTACGTAAAAAGCTTGAACTGTGAGTGAATGGAAGCTTGGCAGTGTGGTGATGGTTCTCCTACATTAGTGTTTTCTGTCTTTCCTTTTTCTATATCCTAATCATCCCTTTCATAGAAGTGGGAACATGATTATGATGATGATGATGATGATGACAGTGGTGGTAGTTGTGATTATGATGATGATAAGAATGATGATGATGATATTAATACAACTTCGACAACTATCCACAAAACCATTCACTCTTAAGCAAGGACGTACACCGCAATAAATGAATAAATAAATAAATACATAAACGAGAATCAACACACGAAAAAGAAATTATGTAAAAATGTTCTTCCAAAAGCACAGAATTTCACCGTGATGTCTACAGCAGGAAGGGAAACTGAACACTGAAACTTCTTTGCATGATATCTCCTCTCTCTCTCTCTCTCTCTCTCTCTCTCTCTCGTGTCAGGCCACTTAATTTGCCTGGCTGTCTTGCTATTTGCCCCCCCCCCCGTTCCCCCTTCTTGATTCTCACGTCTCGCACTCGCTTTTCATCCTCTCTCTCTCTCTCTCTCTCTCTCTCTCTCTCTCTCTCTCTCTCTCTCTCTCTCTCTTATCATCAATCTATTCATCTACTTATTTACTGATCACCTATCTACCCATACCTCCCTTCCTATCACTATTCCCCCTTCATCACACCACCCTCTCTCTCTCCATTCATATCTCCCACACCCACCCTCACAGCCACAATCCACCCCCTTCATCTCACCACCCTCTCTCCATTCACACCTCCCCCACCCACACCACACTCAAACCCTCCCCGACGCATCCCACCCCTTCACCACACCAACCCTCTCTCCATTCACATCTACCTCACACCTCCACCCCACAACCCACACCCTTCACCACACCACCTTCTCTCTGTTCACACTTCCCCCACCCACCCCCACACCTACACCCACACCCCACCCCACATACCGTACTCTGACCATAACTACGGTCCAGTGAATCTTGCTTGAGATACAGGAGGAGTGTTCGTATGAGAATCTTCGTGGCGACTCACTGCTGGATTTTTTTTGTGTTATACTGAATGCTTGGGTTTGTGGCTGAGGCTTGGGTTGGTCTGTGTTCTTTCGTTGTGGTGGTGGTGGTGGTGGAGGTAGTAGTAGTAGTAGTAGTTGTAGTAGTAGTAGTGGTGGTATTTGTGGTTGTAGTTGTATTGGTGGTGACTAATAGTAGTAGTAGTGGTGATGGTGGTGGTGGTTGCAGTAGTAGTAGCAGTAGTAGTAGTAGTAGTAGTAGTTGTAGTAGTAGTAGTAGTAGCTATTGCGGTAATATTAGTCGTATTAGTGGTAGTAGCATAGGCGGTCGTACTGGCAATGAAGATCGTGTAGTAGTAAGATTAGTAGTGATGTTGATAATAATAGGAGTAGTAACGATGATGATAATGATGATGATGACGATGATGATGACGATTACCTATGTGCAAAAACAACCTCCTTCAAGAGCAAACAGACCAACTTCACAAAAATACAATCAATATCCCCCTCCAAAATGTCAATACATAAAAAAAAAAAAAAAAAAAAAACTGCTTCTTTCTTTGTGCTCACCATTACGTTCAAGAAAGACTGGACGGAAGGAACTGGGAATTACCTGAAATAATAAGAAAAAAGATTATTAGTCTATTAAGATGTTTTATTCTGTATATTAACACGGATATCATTTATTTTGTATTAAAAGGTATGGCTTCTGTTTTACTTCTGACAGGAAACGATATTTTGGGGCTTAATAACAATGGTGATGATGATGATGATGATCATAATAATAATAATAATAATAATAATAATAAAATATGATAATACTCATCATCATCATTATCATCATCAAACAATAATAATAACAATAACAATAATAATAAGACTAATTTTACGAGGAGAAGTAAAGCCCCACCTTTTCTTTGCAAAGGTTGAAAAATTACTGAAAGAAAAAAAAACGGGATTTTTCTGACGGGCTTCGTCTAGGCATGCACTAAACAACATTATATTCTTCCCTGAGGCTCTGAAAGGTGAGAGAGAGAGAGAGAGAGAGAGAGAGAGAGAGAGAGAGAGAGAAATCGCTAACGAAAAGGTGTTAGGGAGCCTCCTTAACCGACGAGAATACGGGCCCACTCTCAGCATATCAGCCAGCAGATGAAGGTGAAAAGTAGTGTTTACATTAAATATCACTCAAGCCTCTCTCACCTTTACATGTCACCACCTGGGCGCTAACATAAAATCCTTCATTGGTGAATATGGTGGGGGGGAAGGGGAGCAGGTCGGTCCCCTCCCTCCCCCCTCCCTATTTATTCTCCCCTCCCTATTTGTATCATGTATTTATTTATTACGGGGTGTTACGTAAACAGCACTTCAATAGAAACTCGCTTGGTGGTAGTTTATGTGTGTGGCTCAGTCTGCTGGTGTGGGCGTGGGTGTGAGGGAGTAAATAAGTTACGCAGGGTGTACTGATTAAGCCGTCCCTGCAACACACAAATCACCCAGAGGAGCATACGAGCGTTATATACAGACCACAGTGTATAATACTACACTAAGGCAAAATGGAAGCGTGTGAGTGACCGCCTTCCTATTTCACCATAATACAAATTCTCGGTGTTGTGACTTTTATAAATTCTGAAATAATTGAATAGATTACTAACACGGATTTTTTTTTTACTGTCTTGCAAATTATAAAAAATCGCTCAGTATATATATATATATATATATATATATATATAATTTTTTCCTAGTAAATTTTCTCTTCACAGGATTTTTACCTCTAATATCACGCCATCTTTCCAGTAAACAAATAACTTCTACAACCTCATTATAAAAACAAAGACAGATCCCCTTCAATCAAACTTGGCCTAAATTTGCCATCTCTCCATCTTGCATTCTAAACTGTAATTGACTCAACACTGGAATATGATGCTTGTCACGAAGAAGTGCTATGAAAAAGGACTTAAGAGTCATTGTACTGTCTTTTCCCGCCACTCAACAACTGAAACAAGCTACAAAAAGATGAAATATGTGAGCCAGGTTAATGTGAAAAAACTCTTGCATTTTTTTTCTATACTAGAATATTTTTGTATCTGGTACGATAATAATTTCTAGTAAAAACTGTGTTATTTTTGCAATGTATGGCGATATAAAACTGTTAATAGCAAACAAAAGAATATTAAGTTGAAATGTACAGAAAAAATATCAAGGGAAGAATTAAGAATGAAAAAGTTAAACTGAATAGGGGCCCTTACATTTAATACAGGTACCGTACGCTTTATTTAACACACACACACACACACACACGTCCCCCGATCACAATTTCCTGGTTGATTCCGTAATACTAGGGCTGTCTCAGTGAGGACTGGTTATGGTAACAGTGGCAGCGTTCGTGTGTGTTTGTATGTGTCTGCGTGTGTGTATTCATTTACGGTTAAATGTTCGTGTGTGTGTGTGTGTGTGTGTGTGTGTGTGTGTGTGTGTGTGTGTGTGTGTGTACAGTATGTATGTGTGTGTGTGTTTGTGTGTATGTATATATGGCAGTGTGCTATTGTCCGTGTGTGTGTGTGTGTGTGTGTGTGTGTGTGTGTGTGTGTGTGTGTGTGTGTGTGTGTGTGTGTGTGTGTGTACAGTATGTATGTGTGTGTGTGTTTATGTGTGTATGTATATATGGCAGTGTGCAATTGTCCGTGTGTGTGTGTGTGTGTGTGTGTGTGTGTGTGTGTGTGTGTGTGTGTGTGTGTGTGTGTACAGTATGTGTGTGTTTATGTATGTATGTATATATGGCAGTGTGCAATTGTCCGTGTGTGTGTGTGTGTGTGTGTACAGTATGTATGTGTGTGTTTATGTATGTATGTATATATGGCAGTGTGCAATTGTCCGTGTGTGTGTGTGTGTGTGTGTGTGTGTGTGTGTGTGTGTGTGTGTGTGTGTGTGTGTGTGTGTGTGTGTGTGTGTATGGCAGTGTGTGTGTGTGTGTGTGTGTGTGTGTGTGTGTGTGTGTGTGTGTGTGTGTGTGTGTGTGTGTGTGTGTGTGTGTGTTTATGTATGTATGTATATATGGCAGTGTGCAATTGTCCGTGTGTGTGTGTGTGTGTGTGTGTGTGTGTGTGTGTGTGTGTGTGTGTGTGTGTGTGTGTGTGTGTGTGTACAGTATGTATGTGTGTGTTTATGTATGTATGTATATATGGCAGTGTGCAATTGTCCGTGTGTGTGTGTGTGTGTGTGTGTGTGTGTGTGTGTGTGTGTGTGTGTGTGTGTGTACAGTATGTATGTGTGTGTTTATGTATGTATGTATATATGGCAGTGTGCAATTGTCCGTGTGTGTGTGTGTGTGTGTGTGTGTGTGTGTGTGTGTGTGTGTGTGTGTGTGTGTGTGTGTGTGTGTGTGTATGTATGTAAGTATATATGGCAGTGTGCAATTGTCCGTGTGTGTGTGTGTGTGTGTGTGTGTGTGTGTGTGTGTGTGTGTGTGTGTGTGTGTGTGTGTATATGGCAGTGTGCAATTGTCAGTGTGTGTGTGTGTGTGTGTGTGTGTGTGTGTGTGTGTGTGTGTGTGTTGAGGTTAAGATGGCTAGCGTGAGGGGGCGGCAGACGGCAGCCAACCTACTTCACAAAATCATTAACATGTTCACCAAATATGGTTAACGTTCTGACAGCTGCACCTCCAAATGTGTTACGTGTGTGTGTGTGTGTGTGTGTGTGTGTGTGTGTGTGTGTGTGTGTGTGTGTGTGTGTGTGTGTGTGTGTGTGTGTGTGTGTGTGTGTTCACTATGCTTTAAGTGTGTGTATTTCGTACGTCCTAACCCCTTCAATCCGACGACGCATATTTTTTTTGTCAGTCTTTTAAAGTGTAGTGTGAGGGAGTGAAAGTAGAAAAATGCGAATGAAGAGATAGGGGAATGAACGAAGACACTGATGAATGAAGAGATAAGGGTGATGGAGTGAATGAAGGTAAAGAGACAGGTAGATGAAACTGAACGAAGCAAAGAGAGATAATTAGCTATAAGAAGAGAAAGATAATAGAAAACGTATATGGATAATGAAGAATGGAACGGAACTGCAAGAAAATTAAATAATGATGATGATGATGATGATGATGAGGATGATGATGATGATGAGCATGAGGAGGAGGAGGAGGAGGAGGGGGAGGAAGATGATGATGATGATCATGATGATGATAATAATAATAACGATAATAATAAATCTGGTACAGAATTATGAGTAATGAACACGATATTAAAGAGAGAGAGAGAGAGAGAGAGAGAGAGAGAGAATATCCCTATAATTTTCCACCTTTACCTGGCGCGTGGTGATCGGTCAGGAAGAAATCAGTCTCCGATCGGTCCTCGTGCGGCTGTGAGGTGGCCGAGGAGTACCCCATGAGAGAGTATCGAGTGGGGCTGCTTCTGCGCGGCGAGTCACTACCCTCCACCCTCTCCTTCCTATCAGTCGAGGTTTCTTTAGGGGGTTCAGGGGGTTTCAAACAGGCCTCCTGATCCTGTGAACCCCTCTGTGAACCCTCCTGGTGGGGTTTGTGAGGCATGGAATATTTATGATCGTTTTCTGTCTCTGTCATATTGTCATGGCTTTCGCTCTGGGTTTCGGAGTCTTCATCGTCGTCTTGGGAGGCTGCTGAACCCCTCTTGGAAGCCTCAGGAGGGTCAATGAAGCCCTCTGGAGGTAATGGAGGGCTGTATGTGGTAAGCACAGTTCTACCATCATCCAACTGAGGACTAAGGGAGCTGGGGGACACCTGGGACTCCTCCTGTAGGCTCTCGAGACCTCCCGACCCCCCTACCTTCCTCTCATTATCTCCATAGTTCCCTTTATCGTCCTTATTTGTGGCGTGGGTCTCGGGTTCCAAGGCTGTCTCCGTTCTCGAGTTCTGCTGGTGGCGTTTGGGTCTCCTGGGGACTGGGGGAGGGGGACCTGGGGGAAGGATTACCTGGGGGACTAATGAAGAAGCTGGGAGTGGCTGTGGGGGTGCGGACATCTTGTGGTAACTGTGGGTTAATTTGTGTTCCTGTGACCCCTGGATCTGCATCAGTAAGGGGCGAGGGGGGCGGGGGGGTCTAGGGGGAGGGGCGGGGATGGAGGGGGCGGGGGGACGTGGTGGAGGCAGTTTGGGTTTGACCTCTACCATCACGTCCTCATCGATTTCCTTGTACACATGACCTAGCGACTTTTCACCCTGATGGTCTGACTCATTTGCTTGAAATTTCTCCACTTTCATAGTATCGTCTTGTGGGGAAATTGGGTCGTTCTGAGAGCCTCCAATACCTTGTTTCTTCATCTCCACAGCATGGTCACTGGCTGTCATGGTATAAGTGTCATAATTTTGTGACTTTTCTACTGTTGACACTTCCTCGGAGTTCTTCGCAGTTTCCCCTGTGCTCCCACTACCAGTCCCCGTTTTCTTTCCTACATTACTCTGTCGTCTGGATATGCCACTGTTAACCTCCATATCACCGTCAGATGAGGATTCGTTAGCACGTAAGAGGCTCGTTAAGCTACTCCTCGAACTCGGTGACCTTCGTTTTCGTCGCCTCACCTCGATCTCGTCCCCCTGTGTTTGGCTTCTGAGGGTGTCTGAGAGATCTTGTGGGATGTCTGGCTGGTGTCTCATGCCTCCTGGGTCTCTGTTGACATCCTTGTGGCTCTTGAAGGTGCTATTGGCTGAGGTCAGGGCGGATCTGCCTGATTTGGGGGGTGACCCGCGAGGAGACACATTCTTGTATTTCTGGACCTTCCCTACCACTGGACGATGAAATGCTGGGTTCGATGTCTTGTCACTCTGGGATTTCCTAGGACCTGAACTGGCAGCTGACGACTCATGGCTCTGGTGTGACGCCTCGCTTTGGCTCTGTGGCTTCTGTAGTGCCCCTGGTAGGTACCCTTTGGCGGCAAGCACAGCAGCTATCTCACGCAGAATGAAGTCCTTGCTGGAGCTGTCTGTTGCACTTCCGGCACCTCCAGACTGTCGACTAGGGTATTTAGGTTCGGATCGTGACTTCTTCTTCATCATGTTTGCTTCCTCTGTTACTTCTTTCCTTATCTGCCTCTCCACTTCCTTAATTCTTTCCTCTATGTAGGATTTCAGCAACTTCTCAGAAAAGAAGCTGTCATAAGTTTCCTCCGAGGCCGCCTCTGTAAGTGGTTCCTGGTTGTGGTGGTGGTGGTGGTGGTGATGGTGGTGGTTGCCTCGAACATGCCTGAAGGTGTCGGGTCGTGGCTTTGATCTCGTTTCCGGCAAAGAGGACGTTGTCGGCGAGACTAAAGGATTTTGAGTTCTACGTGACCCCATCATCATTTTGGTGTAATTTACATCGTCTTTCAGCGTCTTTAGTCCACCTACATCCGACCTTGATTTGCGGATCTCGTGTTTGCCCTGAGGTCTCACATTTCCCGAGATTTTGCGCGATCTGAGGATGCTCTGGAGAGGTATATCATCATCCTCGCTTGTTGGCATATGTGACGTACTCACCTGACTTCCCTTAGTGGCACGAACCCTGTCCCTATGGAGCTCAAACAAGGTTTCCTCGTACGTCAACTCATCATAGGGCGTGGTGAGGCCAGCGTACAAGTGAGTATCATGCGCTGACGTGAATTCCGAGTGAGTTTTGCTTTCCAGGGTGGAAAAAGTCCCAGCTACGCCCTTCCTCCGACCATAAAGACTCTTCTCAACCTCCGTGGAATGATCGCTCTCGGCAAGAAGGTGTCGGTGCATATGAAAAAAGGTATCTGGATCAAACGACCCCTGAAATTCAGCCAGGTCCTTCACGTTCTTATCCCACAGAAAGGAGGTGTTGCGCTTGGGTTCAATGGACTCCGGGGAGGATGCAGACGGCGACTCAGGGGACAGGGGGAAGTGGCAATTGGTGCCCTTGAGGGAGGTGTCAGGGACGGAGGGGAAGGTCACCCCGTCCATCCCTGTGCCCGGCGTCTGCTCAGGTGCCCCCAGACTCACGTAAGGGTTCACCGTCTCGCATTTCGACCGCCACATAGAGAGGTCATGTCGCCTGTCACACTTACAGCTCCTGGCGAGAGTAAAGGCTGTTTCCGCCTCACTTACGGATTTTCTAGTAGTTCCTGCCACACTTACAGCACCTGGTAGGACTAAATTCGCCTGCCACACTTACAGCTCCTGGCGAGAGTAAAGGCTGTTTTTGCCTCACTTACGGATTTTGTATTAGCTCCTGCCACACTTACAATACCTAACAGAACTAAATTTTCTTCCTAACTCGCTTTTTGACTTTCCTAATAAGTCCTTTCACACTTATTATACTTAACAAGATTCTTTCTCTTCCTACCTCACTTATCACTCTCTAAACAGTTTCTGCCACACTTAATTTACTTAACAAGAGTACCATCAAACTTTAAACACACCTCTACGCACTACCACACTTACCACCACAGTCCCCCACCACACTTATAAGAACCACACCGATCAAAGGCCCCCCACCACACTTTAGCCACACCTCCAACCACTACCACAGTACCACATTCACCACAGTCCCCCAACACACCTCCAACTACACAGACAAACGAACCACCACACTAAAATACACCTCCAAGCACTACCACACTTAAACGAATCACATCCAAAGTCCACACTTTAGCCACACCTCCAACCACAACCACAGTACCACATTTACCACAGTCAGCCCAACCCTTCAATCAGAGCCGTGGTACACCTAAATCGGCCAGCGTCTCAAGAAACTCCCACAGTGAAGGAATTTTTCTCACAAGAGTTTGGAAGTACCCTGATAATCAACTACCTACCACGACACCATAACCGCTACCATACAACCAGGATACTAATACCACGCTGCCACTATACCCAATACCACACTAGCGTACTCTGCTACCATACAACCTACTATACAACCAGGATGCTAATACCACGCTACCACAAGGCCCAATACCACACCACTAAACACTGCTACCATACAACCAGGATACTAATACCACGCTACCACAAGGCCAAATACCACACTACCGTACACTGCTACCATACAACCAGGATATTAATACCACGCTACCACTATATCCAATACCAGAATACCATTCACTACCACAAGACACCAATATCTTATACCTACTACCATGCTACTACCACACTAATACCACACAACCATACACTACTGCTTGACTAATGCTCTACCACAACACAACGACAATAGTACTACCACACCTACACACACTACTACCATAAATACTACCACACTACCACAACATTAATACTCCACTAGCATACACTCAATGCCACGACACTACCACAACTACCACCGCACTTATACCAAACTACCACAATACTACCACAACCACACTAGCACAATTTCCCAGTCCCTTCTACCAACATTCGTGCAGCTGACTGAATGTTGGTAGTTACCGGGGAATAGTTGTAGTTGTGGTTATTACTGAAGATAGTTGTAGTGATAAATGTTGGTGGTTATGGTTGCTGAAGATGTTGGTAGCTGCAATAGTGGTTAGTGTTGACGGTGGTAGTTGTGGTAGATATGGTTGTTGTGATCAATGTTGGTAGTTGTAGGTCACTAAGATGTTGGTAGTTGCTGTTGATGTTTGTCAGTAGGGATGACAGGAGTTGAAAATGGTGGTAGTTGTAATGTTGGTTGTTAATACAGTTAGTGGTGGTAGTAGTTGAAATGGTAGTTGGCGATGGTTGTTACTAAGAATGGTTGTAGTTTATAACTGTGGTAGTTGTAATTGTGGTAGTTAATAGTGATGGTAGTACGTGTAACTATGGCTGGCAATGGTTGTTAGTAGGAATGGTTGTAGTTGAGGTAGCTGATATGATTGGTGATGGCAGTAGTTGTAAAGGTGGTTGGCAACGGTTATCAGTAAGAATGGTTGTAGTTGTGGTCGTTGACAGTAATGGTAGTGGTTGTAATGGTGGCTGGCAACGGTTGTTAGTAGGAATGGTTGCAGTTGTGGTAGTCAGGAGGAAGGCAATAACTGTGAATCTTGCTTTGTTTTTGCACCTCACAACCAAAACAAAAACAGCACAAGATATACAACAACAACACCTAAAAAAACAACATATATGGCAAAAACAAATACAATAACAAAGCAACCACGAGTATAGAAATAACAAGAACAACGTGAACTATAACAATAACAATAATAACCCAGCAAAAACAACCGCAATAACAACAACCACACTGTTATTGCTCTGACCTAAAAAAAATCACTCGTCTTAAAGGTAATCATTATTTTACCTTCATTTTTTGGTCTTTCTTATGGTCCGTCTTAACCACTAATTTCTTTAACCTCCCTTCTCTCTCTCTCTCTCTCTCTCTGGTCAATCCTATCTCCTGCTCTTTCTTGTTTCGTTGTCTTTTTATTTTTATCTTTTTAATCTGTATCTGATCCTTTCTTCTCTTTTTCTCGTTTCCTTTTCTTTTCTGCTGTCTTATTCTCTCTGCTTCTGTCAGGTATATTTCTTCTCTTCTCGTCTTCTTTGCTGTCTGTCTCTTTCTCTGCTCTCTTTTCCTCTTTTCTTTGCCTTTCTATTGTCTATCGCCTTCTCCCTGTCTTCTTCACTGCTTTGTTTCTTTTTTCTTTATCAACCATTCCTTACTCTCTTTACCAACTGTTTCAATGTTGCCACTGACTTTATCTCTTCTGTCTCTCCTCTGTTCTTTATAAAGCCACACTATCTCTCACGTCTCTCGATGTTACTCACTGTCTCTATCTTCTGTATCTTTCTATTAAATTACTATCTCTCCATAGAGCCACTTTTGTCTCTCACACACTGATAGCCACAAACTATCTCTTTCTGTCAATACTCTCTCACTAAGGTCCCTTTGTCTCTCCTTCCCTATTTTCACGGTCTAGAAATGTGTCTTGTTATCTCTTAATTGCTGTCTCTCCTTACAGACACTCCAATCTCTCACTGTCTCTGTCTCTCCCTCTACACTGTTTCTTGGTTTCTTCACTGATTGCAAGTCACTTTATTCTTGTTCATTTCTTCACTCTCTCTCCAAAATGCCACTCTTTCTCGCTATCCTTGAAAATAACCACTGTCTTTCCACGTACTATCTCTCAGTCTTCCACCCTGCCTCTTGCCTCTGTCTCTTCACTGTCCGTCCATCTCTTCACTGTCTGTCATAATAATCACCTTTTTTATCATCTCTTAATCTTTCAATCTGTCTCTTGTCTTGCTCTCTTCACTGTCTGCCTCTGTCTCTTCACTGCCTGTCTTTCTCTTTACTCCCAATACAATCACTTTTTTAATTCAATACTGCCACTTTCTCTCTCCCTCTCTCTCCCCACTATTTCTCTCAATCTCTCCACTGCCACTTTCTCACTATCTCCCCACAATTTCTCTCAGTCTCTCCCCTGTCTCTCTCTCTCCGCTGGCTCCGTGTCTCTCCAGCACACCCCTCCAGTGCGTGTGACCGTCTGTTGGTGGTGGCGAGGCAGAGGTAAACACAACAGCTGGTGCGGGTAGGCAGGGGGGAGGCAGGGAGGTAGGCAGGAGGTAGGCAGGAGGTAGGCAAGGGGAGGTAGAGGTGGAGGGAGGGGGTAGGCAGAAGGTTGGAGTGGAGGGAGGGGGTAGGCAGAAGGTTGGGGTGGAGGGAGGGGGTAGGCAGAAGGTTGGGGTGGAGGGAGGGGGTAGGCAGGAGGTTGGGGTGGAGGGAGTGGGGTAGGCAGGAGGTTGGGGTGGAGGAAGGGGGTAGGTAAAGGGAGGCAGAGGTGGAGGGATGGAGGAAATGAGGTAGCAAAGAGGAAGGTGGGAGAGAGGGAGGGAGATAAAAAGGGTGGAGGGGTGGTATTGTGGGAGGTAGGGAGGTTGGGTATGTTGGCTGGGGTGGAGAGAGTGTGGTTGGAGGGGTGAAGGGAGTGTGGTTGGAGGGGTGGAGGGAGTGTGGTTGGAGAGATGGAGGGAGTGTGGTTGGAGGGGTGGAGGGAGTGTGGTTGGAGGGGTGGAGGGAGTGTGGTTGGAGGGGTGGAGGGAGTGTGGTTGGAGGGGTGGAGGAAGGAGGGGTGGGAGAGAGGTTGGTTAGTGGGGAGGAAAAAGGTGAGAGGCAGAATGACAGTGGTGAAGGGAACCGGAAAAGAGAGGGTGAAAAAAAAAATAGGGAGAAAGGGGAGAGAAAAAAGGAAACGGTAGTAGGGAGGGAGGGAGGGAGGAAGAAAGGAAGAGAGATAGGTAGACACGACGGCAAGAAAGGAGTAAAAATGAATGCAAGCAGAAACATCTATTCAAGACGAAGACGAAGAAGAAGATGAAGACGACCGGGAGGAAATGAGAGAGAGAGAGAGAGAGTCAGCTGTTGCGTTGTTTGGTTCACTAAACTTTTAGGGTGACCAATGTTGTTTTGGTGGCTCTCCCTCACCCACCGCACCCTCCGGTAAGCCCCCACCCTCTCTCTCTCTCTCTCCCCCAACCACCAATCTCTCCGACACCCCTCTCCTCCCCTTCTTCCTCCCCTCCCTTCCCCTCCGCTTCCTTCTTTCTTCCTCTCACCCCTCAATTTTCATTTCCCCACATCCTTCCTCCCTCCTCTCCTCTTCCCCTCCCCTCCTCTCCCCTCTTTCTTCCTCTATCCCATTCCCCATCTCCCCACACCCTCCCCTCTCTTTTACTCCTCCTTCTTCCGCCCACTCTTCCTCCTCCCCCTTCTCCCTTCCACCCACCGACACACACGAGGTCTCAAATATTATATAACACAAGGAATTTCCCTGCATCTCTATAAACCCACCAATATAATACTTCTACCCGCAAACCCTTCAGTACGAGATATTCCCCTAACGATAAGAAGATGGTTTGATAAGAGATAAAAACAGAACTCAGAACACCAACACATTCTTTACAATACGTCTCTGCAAAGCTTAATAAATCGTAACGCACTACCAAGAGTAACATATAAACAAAAATGAATCGCTGTGCTGGAGAGAGGAATGGATTTTTTTTGTCTGACACGAGTTACTGTAATCGTCTGAAGGCTACAAAATTAATCAAGATATGTCAATGAAGTGATGAATACAAAAACCGGGATTAGTTATACATTTAATATATATGGAAACGAAACAACGATTTATGAGTGAATATAATGACAGATAATAAATAAATAAAAAAGATAGACGGACAGACAGATAGAAAAAAAGATGGATGGATAGATAGACAGACAGACAGACAGAAAGATGGACAGATAGATGGACAGA
Source organism: Coenobita brevimanus (assembly GCF_032717465.1). Lineage (NCBI taxonomy): Eukaryota > Metazoa > Arthropoda > Malacostraca > Decapoda > Coenobitidae > Coenobita > Coenobita brevimanus. The sequence goes on along the minus strand of NC_137030.1, from coordinate 4,317,281 downwards.
CAGACAGAAAGATGGACAGATAGATGGACAGACAGACAGAACGACGGATAGATAGATGGACAGACAGACAGAAAGATGGACAGATAGATGGACAGAAAGACGGATAGATAGATGGACAGACAGACAGATAGAAAGATGGATAGATAAATGGACAGACAGATAGATAGAAAGATGGATAGATAAGTGGACAGACAGATAGATAGAAAGATGGATAGATAGATGGACAGACAAACAGATAGAAAGATGGATAGACAGATGGACAGATAGAAAGATGGATAGATGGACATACAGACAGGTAGAATGATGGATAGATAGATGGAGAGACAGATAGACAGAGAGAGAAAACTGATGAATGTGAGGGATGTTAACTATGCCAACATTAAAGTCCGCTGGGTATGCAATTGACACATGGCTTGCATACCATCTCTCTCTCTCTCTCTCTCTCTCTCTCTCTCTCTCTCTCTCTCTCTCTCTCTCTCTCTCTCTCTCTCTCTCTCTCTCTCTCTCTCTCTCTCTCTCACGCGGTAAACGCCTCATTACTGTTACTTGGTCACCTGTCGCCTGCCCGGGATGAGAGAGAGAGAGAGAGAATGACCTCCGTTAGCTTTCAATGACTTACGTAAATAGCGATAAAGAAAACGGAAAGAAGCCAATGATGACGTGAAAATTTATGTACACACACACACACACACACACACACACACACACACACACACACACACACACAAACACACACACACACACAAGCACATGCACATGCACACAATCTGATTTAATGAAGCGGAGTAACACCTGCTAGCTACACACACACACACACACACACACACACACACACACACACACACACACACACACACACACACACACACACACACACACACACACACAAACAAACAAACACACACACAAGCACATGCACACAATCTGATTTAATGACGCAGAGTAACACCTGCTACACACACACACACACACACACACACACACACACACAAACTATCGCCCACGGGGATAATAAGCTTCATAATTATTCCAACAACACAAATGATTACAGTGAAACCCGCTTCTGTAAATATTCTGGCAGTTTTACGCTGCTTTCTCCGTTTTAATGCCTCTCTCTCTCTCTCTCTCTCTCTCTCTCTCTCTCTCTCTCTCTCTCTCTCTCTCTCTCTTGTAATGTTAGTAAAAATTTCATATACGTATCAGTAATTTAACAGCTGTCTATGTGTATCTAATCTCTCTCTCTCTCTCTCTCTCTCTCTCTCTCTCTCTCTCTCTCTCTCTCTCTCTCTCTCTCTCTCCCTGCAAGATTGTGGCTCGAATAAATTGTAAAACAAAAAATGTTACTACTCGTTTTAAGTTAGGATGAGTAAGATTAAGTAAGGTTAGGTTGGGTTAGGTTAGGTTGTTAGGTTAGGTTGGGTTAGGTTGGGTTAGGTTAGGTTAGGTTGAGTTGGGTTGGGTTAGGTCAGGTCAGGTTAGGTTAGGTTAGGTTAGATTAGGTTAGGTTAGGTTGGGTTAGGCTAGGTTGGGTTAGGTCAGGTCAGGTTAGGTTAGGTTGGCTTGGGTAGGGTTGGGTTAGGTTAGGTTAGGTCAGGTTAGGTTGGGTTAGGTTAGGTTAAGGTCAGGATAGGTTAGGTTAGGTTGGGTTCGGTTAGGTTAGGTCAGGTCAGGTTAGGTTAGGTTAGGTCAAGTTAAGTTAGGTCAAGTTAGGTTAAGTTAGGTTAGGTCAAGTTAGGTTAGGTTAGGTTAGGTCAAGTCAGGTGAAGTGAGGTTAGGTTAGGTTAGGTTGAGTTGGGTTGGGTTGGGTTGGGTTAGGTTAGGTTGGGTTGGGTTAGGTTAGGTTAGGTCAGATCGGGTTGGGTTAGATCAGGAAGGTCAGGTTAGGTTGGGTTAGTTAGGTTAGGTTAGGTTGAGTTGGGTTGGGCTGGGTTAGGTTAGGTTGGGTTGGGTTAGGTTAGGTTAGGTCAGATCGGGTTGGGTTAGATCAGGAAGGTCAGGTTAGGTTGGGTTAGGTTAGGTTGAGTTGGGTTGGGCTGGGTTAGGTTAGGTTGGGTTAGGTTAGGTGAGGTTAGGTTGGGTTAGGGTAGGTTAGTTTAGGTTAGGTCAGATCGGGTTGGGTTAGGTCAGGAAGGCTCAGTTAGATTAGGTGACCTTAGAATAGACTAGGCTAAAAATAATGTCTTTTTTTTCTTTTTTTGCTAGGATGGATAAGGTTTAGTATTCTCAAATTAGGTAAAATCTGATTAGGGTGTATTAGGTAAGGGCAGGTAGAGTTAGATTCAATTAAGTTAGATCAATTTATATTTGGCCAGCACATGTATTATAGACAATTGTATGTACGTTTGTATGTATGTAAGTATTATGTGCTTGTAAGAATTTCGCTGGTATGGTAAATGTGTATGTGTTAAGTGTACGGAAAGTGTGTAAGCGTGTGCTTTGTGTGTGTATGTATGTATGTGTGTACGTGTTTGGGTGTACGTGTTGGTAGGTATGTGTGTAAGTACGGTAATTGTCGTTATGGTTCACCACTGACACAGTTTCCTCTGATGTGTAATTATAACTCAACTGCCAAACCACACACACACACACACACACACACACACACACACACAAAGGACCATACTCACACCCCTCTGCCACCACACCCACACCCACATTCCCATCATCAAATTCACATAATTACACATTCCATCTTCATTATTATCATCAGCCTGTCACTAACCCCACAAAATTGCACAGACAGCCCTCGTTATCTTGTTTAAATAATATAATCGAGATCAAAAGGTTGCCTAATATTTCACCTTCTTTTTACCTCTTTAATCAACTGGCTAATATTCCACAGGTGTGAGAGGCTTTGTGTGTTCCTCTGCCCACAGATATTCTCTCTGATAAAGACTGTTTAATAGTTCACCTTTTCTGTCTCTTTTCTTTACATTATTCCTTAGAGGAGAGAGGTTTGGTATGTTCCTCTGCCCATAGATGATTCTCTCTGCTAGTTTGTCTAATATTTCACCTTTTCTGTCTTTTGCTTCTATATGCTGGCTAATATTTCTAAGTTGAGAGACGCTTGGTATGTTTCTCTAGCCATATATAGTTCACTCCTATATAGTTATCTTAATATTTCATCTGTTCTATCTCTCGCTTTTATAAGTTGCCTAATAATCCTAAACTGAGGCCTGGTATGCTTCTCTGCCCACTCGGTTTGTCTGTCTGTCTGTTAACAACTTTACGCGAAAACTTCTGGTGCGATTTTGACTAAAATTACTGGGACGATGGGATATGACCTTCCGATCACCTGTTTAAAGTTTTGGGCCTAAATGGGCCAAGGCCCAGGCTGTAAGCCCCCAAAAATGTATTTAAAAAAAAAAAAGCACGGGTTAATTTTTTTTTTCGCCATAACTCCTTTTAAATTCGTCAAATCGACATGAAATCAAAGCCTAATAGTGCATATTTCAAATCTGCATCCTATAACATGCCTCATTACATCCGAGGGGGGTCACTCCCCAGATCGCAGTAGAGGGATCAACGTCAGGTGGGTCGGGCCTAAAGTTTCAAATGGGCATAAAATTAATTTTTACCCGATTTACTTTAAATCTGATATGTGACAACTTTGACTAGATATCCTGTTGTGTTTATACGTCAGCACTAAAATGACTGCCGGGGACGGATTTGCTGTGCCTTGGCACCGCTTCTTGTTCTCTTTGATACGAGGCGTTAGGGAGGAAAGTGACAGACAAGCATCAAGTGTAAAAAGGATGTAGAGACCAATATGTTTTCCATGTCTCCTCAGTCAGAAGCTATTTTAAAATATAAATACCTGTATATGCATAAAAGAAACGAAGAAAAAATATAAAATACATTCCCCTGTTGAAAAAAGATAATATTTTCAGACACCTGTCATTACAAATAATTACACATCTGGTCATGACTTTATATCAGTTGTCATCTCTAAACCCACACAACAACACAGTTACTAAGCATTATCATCACAGCATTCCAGTCTTGGGCCCGTAACATCTCTTCCGTAGTGATTTAGTCTGAACATTACGTCTCAAACTCCTCATACATGCTATCAGTACAGACTCACAATCCTCATATGCCACCAGTAATACGTCACCGGTCTGAAGGGATTATTGTGGATGGGTTGTGTAGAGTGACGTTCTACAACATGTTACAGGCTAAAAATAATAATAATAATAATAATAATAATAATAATAATTCACCTTTCAAGCGATCCAATCGTTGCTAGCATATATACATACATACATACACACATATACATACATACATTCATATATACTGTACATAAATACATACATACAGGTATACACATCAACGCATATCCACACATACCGGTACATACATACTGTACATACAAACAAGTATGCACGCATACACACATACGTACACACATCAACATATACATACATATTGTACATACATGCAAGCACGCATGCATACCTACATACACACACACACGCGTACACATATCAACACGTATCAACACATACATACACACAGTACGTACATGGCACTAAACAATCATGCAGTAACAAGAACAAGAGCAAAATAATACCCACACCACCGTACTAAGTAACTAAGGAAGAAAAATATAGCCTAATACCTACCCACTACACAAGCATCATTAAGTCAGTCAATTTTTGCCAAGACAATCTCTCCCACGACACGCAACCATCAAATTTACATCAAGGTCCCTAACTGTACTGCTGGGTGAACAGGGACATGGAAGCAAACTTCATCCAACAGTCTGACCGGTCCGAAAATCACACCCTCGGTCTTATATCTGCGAGCTGGATATGTTACCACTGAACCACCGACGCCCTTGGAAGTAGATAAATGTCCCTCTTATGTCTCCCTGTTGTATCTGAGGACGGGAAAGAATGGTCACCCCCCCCTCTATGTGTGTGTGTGTGTGTGTGTGTGTGTGTGTGTGTGTGTGTGTGTGTGTGTGTGTGTGTGTGTGTGTGTGTGTGTGTGTTACATTATTACATAAGTGAGTTTTGTAAAGCATCAGTAAATCTGCTTAAACAAAATTCAACTCAAACTGATCCCTACTGCAGGCTGGGACCGAAGTTACGTTCTCTCAGACAGCAGACCACTTCCCTAACCACCCGACCATCCTAGACCACAGCATCAGTCACATGGGATAGTTTACGAGGCGTGTACCCCTGTGGCATGAGTAATGAGTGTGGCGTGATGGTCATTCCGCCGCGTCAGTCATGGGGGTGAGGGATAGTGTATGGGGATGAGGCAATTGTGGCATGATTATGGTGCTGTGAAGGTTAGTTTGGGGGATAGTGTATGGGGATGAGACCCTTGTGGTATGATTATAGTGATGTGGTTAGTATGAGAGGATAGTGTATGGGGATGAGGCAACTGTGGCACGATTATGGTGCTGTGAAGGTTAGTTTGGGGGATAGTGTATGGGGATGAGACCCTTGTGGCATGATTATAGTGCTGTAAAGGTTAGTTTGGGGAGATAGTGTTTGGGGACGTGACCCTTGTGGCATGATTATAGTGCTGTGGTTAGTTTGGGGGATAGTGTGTGGGGATGATCGCTTGTGGCATGGTTATAGTGTGCTGTGATTAGTTTGACTCTATTAATCTGCCTCCACAAGTACAGATGTAACATTTTATACTATCATTAACATCTATCACAGTCCCATAATAATCCTTTCAATATGGGACCTTTTTGCGTGATTGGTCTGTTGTGATAAGTAGTTTGGCGTCATTTTTTTGCTGCCACACACACATGTAATAATTTATACTATCATCAACACCTACCACAGTCCTAGATTAATCCTCTCAATATGGGACCCTTGTGACGTGATTATAGACTGCTGTGACTGTCAGTTTGGCTCTATTCACTTATAGCCAAACACACATGTAAACTTATACCATCATTAACGCGTCTCTCTGCCCGGTATTAAATCTTTCAACCTACGGACGCTGTATATATTTTACTCTTGCACCTGAACACACGATATATACCTGGCCACCTCAAATCTATGGAACAATACCACCCATTATTCTTGTTTCTTCCAGGTGATTTTATTCAACTTGGGTACAGCGTCTCTCACTGATGGAGCTCATGAAGGCTGGTATCTCACCCCTTCAGTTCTTAAAGTCTCTCCTATGCTGAATATAATCGTCTGGAGATGGCAAGAATGAAGAAATAAAAAAAGTGAGCGGATTTATGGGGATAAGTGAGAGTAATATTATGCAAATTTATATGAAAATTACCGTCTTACTTTCCCTTATGGAACCGTAAGAGTTGATGATGATAATGATGATGATGATTATTATTATTATTTGGTGTTGTAGAGTTAGCGTTAGTGTATGAGTAGTAGTGGTAGTAGTAGCAGCAGCAGCAGCAGCAGTTACTATCAAAGTATCAACAAGCAACAACGACGCACTGCTAGATTATATGCCATTATCACATTACTTTCACTCACAGAACCCCAAATTAAATACATACTAAACCACAAGTTCAAAATCCCAAACCACCCCATCTGTACCGCCAAACCAAAGCGCGTGAGAAAAAGCTGCTAAAAAGTGGGTTAGCAGCGGTACTTCTCTGGCGCGCTTTGTACCGTTAAAAACCCGCTATTCCGACCCTCCCGCGCCCCGCCAGCTGGACCCGGAGCTGAGGGGGGAGGCGGTGTGACGGCCGTGCATCATGTGGCCGCAGGTGGTGGTAATACTGACACAAATCTCACATGTCACGCTCTCAGGCGTAACGCGAGCAATTCCAAGACTACCTCAGCTACCCCTGACGTCAATTACAGAAAACGTACATCAAGTACTTAGGGAAAAGGGTGTCTTTAAAATTCTCACCTCGTTATATGAGTGCTGCGAAAGTTAAATTGTCTCCAATACCCTTAAAATGAGGAAATTTGGTGTTTTTCAATATCTTTTACCCATAAAATCAACATTACGTAAAAACCAAAATACTATACGTCTATTAGTATACTGTATATTATGTGCACTGTGGAGCAGAACAGAATGCAATAATTAAGATAAAAGAATCAAAGGAATGAAAGATGTATCTGCAAGTCTCACCTGAATTTGTGGGAGATTCATTTTCTGTGGTGCAGGACGTCGAGTCTCCGTTTTCTCTCACGTCCAGATCATAGGAGTGGTCACTGGAGGCCTCGTGCCGTTCTCTGTTGTTACCCGTTCTCTGTTCTGTGGTTCTCCCTGCGTCCACACCGACTAAACGCGGAGAAAACTGATTACGTGGCGGACTTACAACTCTAGCGGAGCGTTGAGGCACCGGGGTGGGTGGCTTGGCGCGCAACAGCCTCCCATTTTCTATCACCCTGTCATTGGCCACCATTTGGGAGATATTAGCGGTACTCCTGCGCGATGGCGATAGGTTTTGCTCCGATAGGTTCTTCCCCCCTGGTGTCGGCGGTGGCGGTTTCTGTACTTTCGGAGCCTGAGTACTACCTTCGCGTAAACTGAACCTATTTGGCATTAAGTCTTGATTTACGCTCACACTCGGGATTTCAAAGGATCGGCTCGAGGATGTGACGTTTTCGCCCCTAAGAAGTTCACCCAGAGTCGGATTCCTTGCAAACTTTGGAGGCGGGCTGATTATTGGGGTTGAAACGGCTTCTGAATCATCTACCTCGCTTCGATTCCCTTTGTCCCTGAACCACCCCTGTAGATTGGGATTTGAGGGACTGGTTGATGTCTTGGGATCGTCGTAGCTCTGATTTTGGTTACTGGAATGTTGGTTGTGCGAGGAGGTGAAAGTGGGTCTGGGTAGGTGCAAGGAGTCGAAAGGTTCACGGTAGGATTCCCGGCCTTGCTCTTTGCCTCTGCTGAATCCTTCCTGCTTCTGCTGTTTTGGTTGTGGCTGCAGTCTGAATGGAGGCTGCTGTTGCTGGAAGCCTTGCTGTAACTGCTGTTGCTGTTGCTGTCTTTGCTGTTCCTGTTGTCTTTGCTGCTGCTGTTGTCTTTGCAGTTCCTGTTGTCTTTGCTGCTGCTGTTGTTGTTGTCTTTGCTGCTGCTGTTGTTGTTGTCTTTGCTGTTCCTGTTTTCTTTGCTGTTGCTGCTGTCTTTGCTGCTGGAAGGAGCTCTGCTGTTGTAAGTGCTCCTGCTGCTGTCTTTGCCGTTGGAAGGAGCTTTGCTGAACCTGCTCTTGCTGCTGTCTCTGTTGCTGCTGAAGTCGGGTTCTCTGCTGTCTAAAACCATCCTGCTGTTGCAGTAATTGCTGTTGCTGTAATTGCTGTTGGTGTTCTGGTGTTCTTGAGGTTTCGTTCTGGCTGGAATCCTTAACCTGGCGTCTTGATCTTCGTGAAGAATCATTTTGAGCGCTTTCAAATGACTTGGCAATATTAGACACTGCCCCAATTCTCTTCGATAACCCCGTCAGCATCTTGGGGTCCCTTTTTGGCCGAACGAGTAGGCCCGATTCCATTTTTCTTAAGTTATACCAGAGAAATCTTTCACGATAATTTTCCTCACTAATAATTTTCTACTTTTAGGTCCTTATTGTACTTATTTTTGACACTTAAGTTTTGGTCACATTTTTCCTTATTCCGTGTAGGGTCTGTGCTTGTCATTGTGGTTCATTCTATGCATTGTACCTGTCTGATTAAAACACTTACGAGGCTATAGTGATAAATTATAAAAAGCTGTATAAACACAACATTTCGTTTTTATTTTTCATGTGTGTGTGTGTGTGTGTGTGTGTGTGTGTGTGTGTGTGTGTGTGTGTGTGTGTGTGTGTGTGTGTGTGTGTGACTCCTGGACAGCGGTACTCAAGTGCTTGATCGACTCTGGCAAACACAATCACGCACGCACACACGCATCTGGCACACACACACACGCGCACCTGGCACTCAAACACACACACACACACACACACACACATCCTTATACTGGAACGCGCACAACACACATGTGGTAATTACACATGCACAAAGAGGGCTCATTTCCTACACACACCCACCCACCCACACACACACACAGATACTATACACACGCAGCACAGGTTGATCAAGCGTATACACAAACAGTTACTCATACGAAAGGCGACAGTCACACGCGCGCGCGCAGAGAGAGAGAGAGAGAGAGAAACAAACAAACACAGGCTAACTACACGCACAGAATCGCAGACGGCACACACACACACAGACACAGACACACACACACACACACACACAAGCTATCACCTGTTCTTATTAAAGAATCTGTTACAACAAAAAGCAATTGCAATGACTACCATCTTACGTCGACAACAACAACAACAACAACAACAACTACTACTACTACTACTACTGCTGCTGCTGCTACTATAACTACTACTACTACCGTAATACTACAACTACTATATTTTAACTACTACTACTATAACTACTACTACTACTACTATAACTACTACTATAACTACTACTACTACTACTACCACCACTACTTTTACCAGCACCATCAATTTCTCCTACTATACTACTACTACTACTATTACTGTACTGTATATCATAAACATCTATTACCATCACAACCACAACTACCACGACAACCATCATCACCATAATTCTTCCACACAACAACTTTAACTACCATAACTGCTACCACAACTACCACCATTCCAAGACCGGATAGTGGTAGCAAAGGCTCAGTAACTAGTACCACTCCAGGCACTGTTCACCGCTGCCCCCTCCAACTACCAACATTCCTAACCACTATCCTGACCCCTCACCACAGCTACCAACATTTCCTACCACTATTCAGCTCAATTACCAAAATTACCAACATTCCTAACCTCTATCCTGACCCGTTAACACAGCTACCAACATCTACCACTATTCAGCTCAACTACCACAACTACCAACATTTCCAAACCGCTATAACTTTGACTTATTAAAACTACCACCATCAATACTACAATAACCAGTGATATAAAAAAAAGTCATTCATTTCTATAACCACAACTACCAACATTTTCAACCACGATCCTGCACTTCTACCACAACTACCAACATCTTCAACCACTCCTGTTCAATTACCACAACTACCAACATCTTCAACCACTATCCTGTTCAATTACCACAACTACCAACATTCTCAAGTTTTTCAGGGCAGCTACCACAACAACCGGCACTTCCAACCACTATCCGAGTCAGCTACCACAACTACCAACATCCTCAACCACTCTCCTGCATCACTATTAAAATTCTCAACTACCACAACTACCAAATTTCTTAACCTCTACCCTCCAAGAACCACAACTACCAACATTATTCATCAATCACAACTACCACAATCACCAACATTGCTCATCAACCACTACTACCACAATCACCAACATTTCTCAACCACAACTGCCACAATCACCAACATTACTCATCAACCACTACTACCACAATCACCAACATTACTCATCAACCACAACTACCACAATCACCAACATTATCGTACCACAACTGTCACCGTTACCACAATTACACCCAGAGTTACCAACATTGGTCACAATATTCTTAAGCACAACTACCTTAACTACCACAACCACCACAACTACCGGAATTACCCCAGCTACCACAACTATCATTATCAAAGGTACCACAATTACCACCATATCCACAGCTACCACCACCACAACTACCACCATCACAGCTACCAGGATAACGGCAACTACCAGGGCAACCACAACTATCCCCACCACAACCAACCAACACCACAACCAGAACTACCACCACCACACCTACCACCATCACCACATCTATCACCACCACAACTACCACCATCACCACACCTACAACCATCACAACTACCACCATCACTGCATCCATAACTACCACAATCACCACTATCACAACCATTTCACAATTACCACAACTAACCCCACCATCATCATAATCATCCCAACCACTACCACAACCACAACTACCACAGCCAAAACCATCCACCATAATCACTACTACCACAACCACAATTACTACCACCACCCCCACAACCAAGATTACCACCACCTAAACCCCAACTACCACCATCACAACTGCCACTACCACAATTACCACTTCCGCAGTCACCACCACAACTACCAACATCACCACATCCACCACCAACTGCCAGAACCACAGCTACCAACACTTCATCCATTATCACAACTACCAACATCCCACTCATCATCACAGCTACCAACATAACCACACCTACCACCACAACTACCTAACATTACCGCTACTACCACTACAACTACCACAATTACCACAACTACCAACATTACTTCTTCCACAAACTCTGTATTTTATGTGTTTTCATAGTTTTCGTTCCTTCCTTCCATCCATCCTTCCTTTCCTTCCTTCTATCTATCCTTCCTTTCCTTCCTTCCTAAGTTAACTTCTTCTATCCTTCTCTCCTTATTTCTTTTCTTTCCCTCCTTCCATCCTTTCATTCTCCCTTCCTTCCCTCTCTCCCTTCTTCCTTCCTCCTTCGTTCCTTCTCTCCCTCTCTTATTCCTTCTTCATCTCCTCCTTCCTTCTGTCTTACTCAATTTCTTCGCCCTTCCTTCCTTCCTATCTTCCTCCCCTCCCCTCCTTCTCTTCCCTTTTCCTTCCTTCCTTCTTTTCCTCCTCCCCTCCTTCCCTCCCTCCCTCCTTCCTTCCTTACTTCCTTCTCTCCTGGTCGGCTGAACAAATAAGATGAATGACGTTGGCATTTTTCTGTTTCCCTCTTCCTGCCTTCTCTTCCTTCATCTCTCTCTCTCTCTCTCTCTCTCTCTCTCTCTCTCTCTCTCTCTCTCTCTCTCTCTCTCTCTCTCTCCTCTCTCTCTTCTTCCTTAATTCCTTTCTTTCCTCTCTCGTTTCTTCCCCATCCTAATTCCTCCTTCCTTCCTTCCTTCCTTCTCTTCTTGCTCGCTCTCTCCCTCTTCCTCTCACTTCCTTGCGGTTTTCTACCCTTCCGCCTCAAACACATGGAGAGACGGATAGATAGACAGACAGATAGATATAAATAGATGGAAAGACAGGCACAGATAGACAGAGAGGAAGGACTGATATAGAAAGAAAAAAAAACAGTGAGAGACGAAGACAGACAGACAGACGGATAGATAAGTAGATTATAGATAGACATGAAATGCTAATAGACAGATGATAGATAGACAGATATGGATCAACGTCTAACGGATACAGCACTAGATAGATAAACAAACAGACAGACAGACGGACAGACAAACTCTCCCCCCATGCCCTGTCATCATAAAACATAGAGTAATTTCGTCCATTATACAACCAAGACCTAGTACGTGTTTTAATTCCACCTCATGTAGTGGTTAATTTGAGAGACAGACAGACAGACAGATAAAAGGTAGGTAGACTGAAACTGACAGATAGATAGACAGATAGATGAATAGATAGACAGATATACTGTATATACAGAGATAGATAGATATGGATAGATAGAGACAGACAGACAAAGATAGTGATAAAGTACAACATAAACAGTTAGATAGATAAAGATACACAGATAAAGGCAGATAATAAACAGATAGATTGACAGATAGATACACAGATAAAGGCAGAAAATAGACAGCTAGGTAGACAGATAGATAGATAAAGGTAGAAAATAGCGTGATAGATAGACAGATACACAGATAAGGGTAGAAAATAGACAGCTAGATAGACAGACACATAATAAAGGTAGAAAATAGAGAAAGATAGATAGACTGATAAAGATACATAGATAATGGCAGAAAATAGACAGCTAAACAAAGATACACAGATAAAGATAAAAAGGACAGGTAGACAGACAGATAAAGTTAGAAAATAGAGAGCCTGACAGATATGTAGATAGACAGATAGATAGATAAAGATGGACAAAGGCAGAAAAGACAGCTAGATAGATAAAGATACACAGATAAAGGCAGAAAACAGACAGCTAGATAGATAGATAGACAGATACACAGACAGATAGAAAACAGACAGGCAGATAGATAGACAGATACATAGATAAAAGTAAAAAACAGACAGCTAGATAGATGGACAGATAGAAAATAGACAGCCAGAAAGATAGACAGATCCACTAAATAACAGTGTCTATAATGGCATGTCTCTTAACTCTATTCACAGGCAAATAAGGGAACTAATCTTCTTTACGAGGCGTCCCACAGATTTTTTTTTATCAACATCAGGGGGTTATTCAGTGACTAATTCTGAGTTTAATATACCGTGTGTGTGTGTGTGTGTGTGTGTGTGTGTGTGTGTGTGTGTGTGTGTGTGTGTGTGTGTGTGTGTGTGTTAGAGATAGATAGACAGAAAGATAGGTATACAGACTGACAGACAGATAAATAGACAGATTCATATAAACTGACTGAGACACATATAGGTAAATAGATATATAGATATAAAGATAGACAGACAGACAAAACGTGTTAGGTAAGAAGGTAAGACAGACAGACAGGTAGGCAGGAAGACAGGCAGGTAGGCAGGTATGTAGGCAGACAGGTGGGAAGGCAGGTAGACAGGTAGCTAGGCACTTTGAAAGGTAGGTAGGCAGGTACATAAGCCCAAAGGTAGGTGTAGGTAGGCAGGTAGATGAGAAAGTAGAACAACAGACAGCCAGACAGATAATTAGAGAGCACCAGCTATCTATCTAGCACCATCTGTCTATCTATCACCATTACACCACCACATCAGTGCAATAATTCCCGTGGTATAATGATGATAGCACCAATTATAGCATTTATGGCCCTATCACCAGCGTTATAGACCTCTCCTCCGGTGCTACCACAACTACCAACATTACTACCACCAACATTACTACCACTACTACCAACATTACTACCACACAACTACTACCAACATTACTACCACACCACTACTACCAACATTACTACCACACCACTACAACCAACAATACTACTACTACTACCAACATTACTACCACACCACTACTACCAACATCACTACTACTACTACCAACATTACTACCACACCACTACTATCAACATCACTACTACTACTACCAACATTACTACCACATCACTACTACCAACATCACTACTACTACTACCGACATTACTACCACACCACTACTACCAAGATTACTACCAAGGTGCCTAACACAACTACCAAGATTACTACCACTACTAACAACATTACTACCACTACTACCAACATTACTACCACCATGCCTAACACAACTACCAACATTACTACCAACACTGCAACAACTATCAACATTACCATCAAAAGCAGCCTACTACTACTACCACCACCACCACTACTACTACAACTATCTACTATCACTACTAGTACAACTACAACACACTACCATTACATCTATCTACTACTACAACACTACTACCACTATTACGACACACTACTGCTACTACTACATATCTCCTACCACTACTACCACAACACTTCTACATCTACCAACGTTACTACCATAACTATATTCATTTTTTTTCATCTGTGGGAACTGAGCAAATCCCTTAATGTAAATACAATGCCATGGTTGCAGGAAATTGAGTCTCCTTGGTTACTGGTCAAAATCTCGGTCAGATAGAAACAAACCGACTATACTATCACTACTACAGCTACTATTCCTACCACTATTACTACAACTATTCCTACCACTATTACTACAGCTACTATTCCTATCACTATTACTACAACTTCTATTCCTACCACTATTACAACTACTATTCCTACCACTATTACTACAACTACTATTCCTACCACTATTACTAAAACTATTCCTACCACTATTACTACAGCTACTATTCCTACCACTATTACTACAACCACTATTCCTACCACTATTACAACTACTATTCCTACCACTATTACTACAACTACTATTCCTACCACTATTACTACAACTACTATTCCTACCACTATTACTACAACTACTATTCCTACCACTATTACAACTACTATTCCTACCACTATTACTACAACTACTATTCCTACCACTATTACAACACCTATTCCTATCACTATTACTACCACCACTGCTACCAGTCTATTACTACAACTACTATTCCTACCAAAACTATCACAAATCTCTTACTACAACTACTATTCCTACCAAAAATGCCACCTCTATCACTACAACAACTATTCCTACCAAAACTGTGACCAATCACCTACCAAGTACCATTCTATCAGAAGCCATAATTAACTACCACAACCATAACCACTGCAACAACAACCACAATTATCGTCCCTACCATAACCCTCAACCAACCACCACTACCACAATCCTTAAACAACCACAACTACCACAATCCTCAACCAACCACCACTACCACAATCCTCAAACCATCCCTACCACAATCCTCAACCACCACTACCACAATCCTCAAATAACTACAACTATCGCCCCTACCACAATCCTTAACCACCACTACCACAATCCTCAACCATCCACAACTACCATAATCCTTAAACAACCACAACTACCACAATTCCTGTAAGTGGGTCATGCTAATAACCCAAACACACTAAGTCACCCTAAACACACTTATTCATTTATTTAATACACTTCAGTTTATTCACTCACACTTTACGTTCCTTCACACACACACACACACACACACACACACACACACCAAAGCCGTCCCTGATCACGAGTTAAATATCACACGTATTTTTTTTTTTTTTTTCACATTTTATATATACATCACATTTTTACAATATATTCTGGTTTCAAAATTGCGCATCTTTTTTTTTTTTTTTACTGATTTTCTTTTCTTTTCCAATTTGCATTAAAAGTTTTCACTAGTTTAACGTAATACTTCACATTATTATATTACTGCACTTCTACAATATATATAATTTTTGTTCCTGGTTTATGAATTTGGTATCTTCCTGGTAATGTTGACTGATTTTCGATTTGTGTTTTGTTTTTTTTTTTAATTTCCTTGAAAGGTTTTTGTTACATTAACTCACAACTTTTTTTTTTTTTTATATTGCACTTTTACACTTTACAGGTACGGTATATAAGTTTTTTCTTGCTTCAAAATTGTGCAACTTTAGATAACGCTGACAGACTTTGATTTTTTTTTTTTTTTCCAATTTGCTGCAAGATTTTTCATTATGATATATTTTTTATGTAAATTTTGTGTCTACATAATCTTCTTTTTTTGAGTAAGCATTTTTTTGTTTTTGTTTTCTGGTATGTATAATTATGAGGATTTTTGAGTTTTTTTTTTCGCATTTTTCTGTAATTTTGTTCGCTGTTTGGTTTTCTTTGAAGGTTTTAAGATTTCAGTATAATTAATCTAAACTTTTTTCTTAATATTAATCAACGCTCTGAATTTTCCTCCCCCCACCATTTTGTGGTTTAACATAAAGGTTTTGAGGTTTCCATTATTTATTTATTTATTTTTTTTTTGTATATTTTGTGGCTTTCTTTTTGTGCGTTTTATTATCTACTTTCTCTTGCGGGATTTTTCATTCATTCATTCATTGCCAGACGCCATGTATCCCAAACGGGGTGGCCAACGGCTTAAAGTTAATTGTTTTTACAGGGAGGGGCACTAATCCTCCACCAACCCTACTTGACACGTAGGGATTTACTTCAATATATTTAATCAAAACCTTTTAGGGATTTCTTTCTTTCTTTTTATTCGTCAGTCTTTTTTTTTTCTTCTTCTGTCGCTGGGTTTCTCATTTTTTCTGTTCATTTAAGTAATTTTTTTTTTTTACTTCAGTTTTTACTTTTTTTCAATCTTCGGTTTCACTGGAATTTTTCGCATTTTGGGGAGTGGTTTCTGTAAATAGTTATACGAATTTTCAAGGTTTTTGTTTTACGAGACGAACACTGAATATTTTTGCTTCAGTGATTTTTGTAATGATCCGAACCAGAGTGTGGTTCTAATATGGTTCAACAATGGTTCTAGGACAATATTACTAAATAGATTCGGTTTTATATATATCCAAATTTAGTGTCTTAGCTCTAATACGGTTCACATTTTGAGTATATGACAATTATCGATGAGGTCTGGTTACCTACTAATCATTATATGAGCTAATGGTTGTAATATGATTCCATTTTGGTTCTACGACTTATTTTAACACCAGGGTTCTATAATTATCCTAATATGAATCAACAGTTCAAAAATGGCACACGTTTGGTTTTACGCCACTCAGTGTATTGGGTTCTATAATGATTGAACTTTAAATCTATGGCTCTAAAATGCTTCCACTTGGGTTCACTGTCACTATAATATACTAAATAGATTTGGGTTTATGGTTCAAGCTGGTTTCTGACAATATTATTTACAAGATTAGGTTCTACGGTTGTAGTATGGTCTACATTTGAGCCTATGGTCTTACTGTGGTTCTAGTCTGATACTATGTCACTGTTTCTGAGTTACGATCTATGGTTTTATAGTGGAAGAAAATCAATCTATATTCTTATTTCGTTTCAGTCTGGTTTTCTAATCATCTAAATTTAACTATGGTTCTACTATGGTTTTAATTTGGGTCTGTGGTATCATAACTATAGAAATTCGAATCTAAAATGATCTAGATATGAACGTACACAAATATGGTTCCACTGGGTTCTCTCTCTCTCTCTCTCTCTCTCTCTCTCTCTCATAGGGTTCCATTAAAACCCTCTAGTAGCTTACACTTGTTACCTCCACGCGATTCTACTCAGCTTTAAATATATGACTTACAATTAAGGGTTAATTAATGTCATATTCGTACCTAACCCTCTCAAACTGAAAAAAAAAAAAATAAATAAATAAACAAATAAAAATCAATATTGGATGAAATAAAGCGGAGAGCAATATAATCTGAATGACGTCATCGTATTGAAGGGTAAAAATGTGATCTAGATTTGGTTCCACGGTTCTAAAACGATGCAAATATGAACTCGTCTTTCTAACATGGATCCACTTGGGTTCACTGACAGTATTGTTGGAGATCTGGTTCTAGAATGCTCCATATTTAATTTAAAGTTATAATATGATTCTACGCTGGTTATCTGGCACTATTATAGAGCAAATTAGATTCAATGGTTCTATAATGATCTCTGTTTGAGCGTATAAAATTACTGTAGTCCCGGGTCGGTTCTATGACAAAGGGTAGATGTGGTTCAATGATTCTCCTGTACTACAAAACTGGTTCAATGATTTTGCTAATGGTTTACGGTTGGTTCTGTGACACTACTATACCCTTTTTACTCTAACTTGGCCTAAAACTGCCTTATCTCCATCTTGAATGCAGGGATGTAACACTGGATTAAAACTAGGATATGATGCCAGTCATGAAGAAGTGCTAGGCAAAGGATGTAGAGCCATACCCCTGTCTTTTTCAGCCACCGAGATACATAAGCTACGTAAGGACGAAAATCTGGGCCAAGTTAAGGTGAAAGAACTACAGCGATCCAAATTCTAGTCTCTTATTCAAAAATGGTTCTACTCCAGCTGTGTTCTGTGCTACTATACTCCTTTCACCTTAACTTGGCCCAGATTTTCGTCCTATTGCAGCTTATTTCACGTAGCTCAGTGGCAGAAAAAGATAATACAACTGCTCTACATCCTTTCCATAGCAATTCACTTGGCCAAGATTTTCGTCCTATTGCAGCTTATTTCACGTAGCTCAGTGGTGGAAAAAGACAAAACTACGGCCCTACATCCATTCCATACTACTTCTTCGTGACTAGCATCATATTCTAAAGGCAATTTACTGTCACAACTCAGCATTCAAGAAGGAGGGACGGCAATTTGAAGCCAAATAAGAGTAAAAAGAATGCTGTACTGGGGGTTCGGTGTTGTGGTTCAGTTACTGGTGTGGTGTGGTGTGGTGTGGTGTGGGGTGTGGTGGGTGGGGTGGGAGGGCGTGGTGAGGTGAGGTGAGGTGAGGTGTGGTGTGGTGTGGTGTGGTGTGGTGTGGTGTGGTGTGGCGTGGCGTGGCGTGGTGTGGTGTGGTGTGTGGTGTGGTATGATGTGTTGCGTTGTGTTGTGTTGTGGGGTGGCGTGGCGTGGTGAGGTGAGGTGTGGTGTGTGGTTGGGTGTGGTGTGTAGTGCTGTGGTGTGGTGAGGTGCAGTGTAGTGTGGCATAACAGTTGCAGTGGTATGGTATAGTATGGTATTAGTATAGCCCAAATCTGATTTACTGGTTCTTGCATGGCTCCAGTTTTTTTATTCTCTCTCTCTCTCTCTCTCTCTCTCTCTCTCTCTCTCTCTCTCTCTCTCTCTCTCTTTGTGTGTGTGTGTGTGTGTGTGTGTGTGTGTGTGTGTGTGTGTGTGTGTGTGTGATTCTTTAGCTAGAATGTCATCAAATTTTGTTCCTTTTTCTTCTGCTTTGTTCCACTATATAACAACTCCATCTCAGTCTTGTTCTTTGTTCTAAGTTCTTTGTTCGTCTTTGGTTCTTCTCTAACTCTGCTAAAAGTTCATATATCAACAACTCCATCTAAATCTTGTTCTATGTTCTAAGTTCTTCCTTTGTTATTCACTAACTCAGCTAAGATTTATTTAACATCAACTCCATCTAAATATTGTTCTTCTAAGTTCTTCCTTTGTCCTCTCTAACCCAGCTAAGATTTATATAACAAATCCACCCAAATCTAGTTCTTTGTTCTTCTAAGTTCGTCCTTGGTTCTTCTCTAACTCTGCTAAGATTTATATAACAACTCCCTCTCAATCTTGTTCTATGTTCTTCAAAGTTCTTCCTCGGTTCTTCTCTAACTCATCTATGATAAATATTCATCCACATATTTCCTATCTCATACCTCATGGCCCCCACATAACACCACTTTATTTTAATATGGCTCTATGATTTTTTTTTAATTCAGATTTTTTTATGAAACTATACGGTACGATTTTCTTAACTCTATCTAAATGTGGTTTTGTTTTTTTCTTAGCAATTTTTCGTTTCTTCTATGGTTTTTATGTAACAATACGATTTTTTCTATCACTATGTAAACCTGGTTCCATGATTATTTTTTCCCCAGCAATATTTCGTAATATATTTTTCCCAATTTTTTTTTAGTAACTAGGATTTTTTTTTTTATACAACTCTAAATTTCGTTCTGTGAGTTTTTTCAGTAATTTTCTGATTTATTTTTTATTTCATGTAACTATACGATTTTTTTTTAACTCTATCTGAATTTGGTTCTATGATTTTTTTTTCTTGGCAGCGTTTTCTTTTATTTTTATTAGCTGTTCTTCGGTTTTTACCTATTTTGGGTCTATATATTTCTTCTTATAATTTTTGTTTTATTTTCATTTTTTATTTAGCTTTTTATGTAACAACGATTCTTTTATATAACTCTAAATTCGGCTCTACGATTTTCTTTTTATTCATCTTCTTTATTAGTTTTTCGATTTTTATGTCAATACAAATTTTTTATAACACTCAAAATTCGGTTCTATGGGGCAAATTTGTTCCACTTTTTTCCACATAACATCACTTTGTTCTAAATCTTGTTCCGTGTTCTACAGATTTGTTCCACTGTTCTCCACGCAGCACTATACTCCTTTTACTACAACTTGGCCTAAAATTGTCATCTCTCCTCCTTGAATCCGGAGTTCTAACGGGAGATGAACACTAGAATACGGTGCTAGTCACGAAGAAGTGCTATGGAGTGGATGTAGAGCCACACCGTTGTCTAAGCTACGTGAAATAAACCGCAAAAGGACGAAATCTAGGCCAAGTTTGAGTGAAAGGAGTATAGTTTTGGTTCTAAAAGTTCCCAAATTCTTCCAATATTTTTACATACACCTTCTTTATCACTTATTATTTTTACATATTCTCACTGTGAGTCAATTTGGCTCACTAAACACTTCACTTGTTCTCATTTGTTCTAAAGTTCTTCATATAACTCTACTCTGTTCTTACGTTGCTTCTGTGTCTTCGTAATTCGTTCTCCTGTTCTCATATAACTTCACTTTGTTCTAAATTTCTTTGTACATTTTAATTTGTTCTACAGTTCTTCATATAACTACACTTTTCTCTTGTTTCTGTGTCTTTGTATTTCGTTCTGTTTCCATATAACTTCACTCTGTTCTTATTTTCTTTGTTCACTTTAATTTCTTCTACAGTTCTTCAAATAACTTCACTCTGTTCTAAATCTGTTTCTGTGTCTTTGTATTTCGTTCTGTTTCCAGATAACTTCATCTTGTTCTAAATTTTTTTGTTCACTTTAATTTGTTCTTCTGGGTTCACATAATTTCATTGTTCTAAAATTTGCTCCTGTGTTTTTATAGTTTGTTCTCCTGTTCTCATATAACTTCACTCTGTTCTAAACCTCTTTGTTCAATTTAACTTTTTTTTTTTTTTTTTTTCTCACATACCCACACTATGATCTCATTTTCTGTGCGTTTTTATTCTGATGGCTCTATTTTCTTTTTCTGTCTTTCTTCTAAGTTCTTCCATTCTTCCATTTTTTTTCTTTCCTATATTGTCTGTTTCTTATAAAGTTTTTTCTTCCAAATTCTTCTTTCTTCCAAATATTTTCCATCTTTCATCTAAATGTTTTCTGTCTTTCTTCTCAATATTTCCTGTCTTTCTTCTAAGTATTTTGTCTTTCTTCTAAATTTCTCTCTCCTGAATTTTCTTTCCGCTAAATTTTCCTTCTTTCTTCTAAACTGTTCTCTCTTTCAAAATGTATTCTACGGTCCTCACATCACACCACTTTGTTCTAAATTCAGTACTGTGTTCTAATTTGTTCTACGGCCTTACACTCTGAACTAAATCCGTTTCTTTGTTCTAAAACGTTCTAATTTATTCTATGGTGTTTTTTTTTCACTACTGATTTAACAAACTGTGAAGATAACATTTATATTGACACTTTTTTCCTTTTTCTCCGATGTTTTAATATACCGGCATAATACTGTTTACTGTTCATCGGTTGCTTATTGGTGTGGTGTGGTGTGGTGTGGTGTGATGTGGTGTGGTGTGATGTGATGTGATGTGATGTGATGTGGTGTGGTGTGGTGTGGTGTGGTGTGGTAGGGTTGGGTGGTGTGGTATGATGTGGAGTAGGGTTTGGTGGTGTGGTGTGGTATGATGTGGAGTAGGGTTTGGTGGTGTGGTGTGGTATGATGTGGAGTAGGGTTTGGTGGTGTGGTGTGGTATGATGTGGAGTAGGGTTTGGTGGTGTAGTGTGGTATGATGTGGAGTAGGGTTTGGTGGTGTGGTGTGGTATGATGAGGAGTAGGGTTTGGTGGTGTGGTGTGGTATGATGTGGAGTAGGGTTTGGTGGTGTGGTGTGGTAGGGTAGGGTGGTGAGGTAGGATGGTGTGGTGTGGTGTGGTGTGGTGTGGTGGGGTAGAGTGGTGTGGTGTGGTGTGGTGGGGTAGAGTGGTGTGGTGTGGTGTGGTGTAGAGTTGTATTGTGGCAGTGTGGTAGTAGTGTGGTGTGGTATATTGTGGTATGGTGTAGACACTTCACTAACACCTGCTCCAGCCCTCCTTCCACCCACACTAATGGCTGACTGCTCTCACACACCGCCTCCCTCCATCCCTCCCTCCCTCCCTCCTCCCTCTCTTCTCCTTTCTACTCTTCCTCCATTCCTATCTCTCTCTTCCTCACTCCATCCCTCCCTCCCACCTCCCCCCTCTCTTCTCCTTTCTACTCTTACTCCATTCCTCTCTTCCTCCCTCTCTTCTTTCTACTCTTCCTCCGTTCCTATCAATATTCCTTCATTCTTCCCACTTTTCGTCTTTTCTTCTCTTCACTGTTCTTGTTTCTCCCTTTTCTGTCTTCTACTTTCTTCATTCCTATCACTCTTTCTTCATTGTCCTCTCTCCCTCCGTTTGCTCCTCCCTTCTATTCCTAATCCATTTCCATCCTTATCTCCTTCATTCTTTTTTCCTCTCCCTCTGTCTTCTTTCTTCTACTCTTCCTCCATGCCCATTTTTATCTCTTCATTCTTCCCTCCCTCCCTCCATTTACGTCTCCCTTCTCTTCTTCCTCCTTTCCTATCAGCCTCTTTCTTCCCTTGCTCTCTCCCTCCTTCCACGTCCTCTTCTCCCTGCACCTCTTCCTCCCTTCCTATCAGTCTCTTCACTCTTCCCTCCCCTTCACCCTTCCAACTTTCTTCTCCTTTTCTCCCTCTCTTTTTTCTTCCCTTCCTTTTCTACCTCCTATCTTCCTCCCTTTCTATCCTCTTTCCTTTCTTCATTCCTCCCTCCCTTCTTCCTTACTTTCCTTCTCTTCTCTCTCTCTCTCCTCTTTCTTCCCTTCCTTCCCTATCCTCTTTCCTTTCTTCATTCTTCCCTCCCTTCTTCCTTACTTTCCTTCTCTTCTCTCTCTCTCTCTCTCTCTCCTCTTTCTTCCCTATCCTCTTTCCTTTCTTCATTCCTCCCTCCCTTCTTCCTTACTTTCCTTCTCTTCTCTCTCTCTCTCCTCTTTCTTCCCTTCCTTCCCTATCCTCTTTCCTTTCTTCATTCCTCCCTCCCTTCTTCCTTACTTTCCTTCTCTTCTCTCTCTCTCTCCTTCTCTTTCTTCCCTTCCTTCCCTATCACCTTCCCACACTAGCTATCCTCCTCCTTCTATGTCCTCTTTCTTCCCCTTCCCTCCTCTCTATCTTCTTCCCTCCTCTTCTTCTCTCCACAGTTTCTCGTTCATCCTTCTTTCCTTACTCTTTTCTAATCATATTTTCTCTTTTCCCCCTCTTCCCTCTCTATATTCTTTTTCTTTCTCCGTTCTTAACCTCTCTCTCTCTCTCTCTCTCTCTCTCTCTCATCCTTGACCTTCTCGCTCATTTCCGGCTTCCATGAACTTTTAAAACTGGTGAGTCTTTCTTTCAATATTTGGGCTAGACCACTTAACCAAGAGAGGACCTCAGAGTCTGTATGATCTATGTATCTTTGTAACGCTACGAAACGTCTTACCGTAGTCCGTCTCTCTCTCTCTCTCTTTCTCTACCTTCCTCCCTCCCAACCTCTCTCTATTTTCCTTCCTTCTCTAACTCTCCACCTTTTCTCAGATTTCTCTCTCTCTCTCTCTCTCTCTCTCTCTCTCTCTCTCTCTCTCCACCAATTCTCCAGGCGATAGAGAACGGATTCAACAACACCAAATTACATCACTCGCATCCCGTTTTCTTTCGCCCGAACCTGACCAAAACCGCTCAGCAAAATTCCACACAAACCTCTCCAAAACCGCCTCAAAACCAACGCTACCGACCGGACCCGGGTTCTGGCACGTGTGGGACAGGTGTGTGGAGGTGTGGCAGGTGTGTGAGGCAGGTGTGGAAGCAGGTGTTGAGCGAAAATTAGGATAAAAACTTGAACGAAAATGGGGAACCTGCCCTCGAGCGGATAACGGACCGAAAGCGATTGTCATTTTTTTTTTCTTTTAGAGTTTGGTGTTAGATGGCTTTGCTCTCCGTTGTCTATCTATCTACCTGTCTATCTATCTATCCATCTATCTATCTAACCATCCGTCAGTCTACCTATACATCCACGTAGCCAGCTGGACCTAAAGCGATTGTCATTATTATTTTTTTTTAGTTTGGTGTTAGATGGCTTTGCTCTCCGTTGTCTATCTATCTATCTATCTACCTATTTATCTATCCATCCGTCTCTCTACCTACACAACCATTTCGCTAGCTGTATACCTGTCAGTTCATCTATCTATCAACCTGACGTCTATCTATTTACCTACTAATTTGTCTACCTATGTACGTAAGTTATGCCTCTATCTATTTATCAGTCTACAAGCTTATCTATCAGTCCATCCATCCATCTATCTACCTGCGCTCATTTGTCTATCTACCAGTCTCTCTTTACCCAAGTATTTATCTATCTACCTATCTCCCTATCAGTCTATCTATCTATCTAACTATGTGTCTATCAATCTCTATATTGGTTTATCTGAATAGCTTGTTCTATGTATCAATATATCTATCTAACTATCTGTCTATCTATTTATATGTCTGTCACTGTCTATCTACTTTTATCTATCTCAGAAAGAATTTAACGGTCGAAGAATCTCCCCTCTTAAAATAGTCTTTAAACTACAATGATTGTCTGTGTTAACGATCCCTGTGCAGTCGCTAAACACAGCTCTATATTAAACTAGAAAGCACTCACACAGCACATACCTCCACCAATGTCACTGCCATTAAAAAGGATCCGAATCCGGATTCGACCTAAAAATTTCATCAATTCCTCCTTGGTCCCTGGCCCATTTTTCTACAAAATTTCATTGAAATTCAATGAGAACGTTTGGAGATACTGTGCAGGATTCTCCGGATTCGGATCAGTCCCCAAATTAAATCCTTTCTTCCTTGGCCCGTGGAGCCATCCTTCCACAAAATTTCATCAAAATCCGTTCATAACTTTTTTAGTGAACCTCCTAACAGCCAAACAAACAAACAAACGCCGGCAAAAACATACCCTCCTTGGTGCAGGTAATGAAGAAATCTCTCTCTCTCTCTCTCTCTCTCTCTCTCTCTCTCTCTCTCTCTCTCTGCATAAAAACATCACAAATACCAACAAAAGCACCAATGATGATGATGATGATGATACGGATAATATTACTATAATAATAATAATAGTAGCAGTAGTAGTAGTAGTAGTAGAAGTAGTAGTAGTAGTAGTATCATTATTATCATCTTCAGTTCAAACAATTCAAAGTATCAATGCCGCACTTCGAAAGAAAAAATCTGTCCAATTCAACTCAAAATTCCCTCCACCTCGAGAGAGAGAGAGAGAGAGAGAGAGAGAGAGAGAGAGAGAGAAATTCTAATATTACATAAGTCAATCATTATTCACAACAGCCCAACCACTGAGACGGTAATTAGGGGTCATAAACAGGTTAATTAGGACCAGAATGCAATTAGGGTGGACCAATTAGTGAACGCAAGGTAATAAAGTGATAATGATGGCTTTGATCTCTTTAGTGTGTGTGTGTGTGTGTGTGTGTGTGTGTGTGCGTGTGTGTGTGTGTGTGTGTGCGTGCGTGGAGTCAGGATTCCGTGGGCTTGAATGGTAAGTGAATGACAGTGTGGCTCATTTAATTTGGCAGTTTTTCATTAATTTATCCTTATATTTTTTTCCCTTACTCTCAGTACTAAACCTCAACCATTTCACAGGTGGGAGAAGAGGTTTGGATGAAGAAGAGGGAGGAGGAGGAGGAGGAGGAGAAGGAAAAGGAGGAGGAGGAGGAGGAGGAGGAGGAGGAGGACGAGGACAAGGAGAAGGAGGAGGGGAAGGAGGAGGAGGAGGACAAGGAGAAGGAAGAGGAGGAGGAGGAGGAGAAGAAGAGGAAGAAGAAGAAGAAGATGATGATCATGATGATGATGATGATGATGAAGAAGAAGAAGAAGAAGAAGAAGAGGCCACTTGACTAGATGAAATAAGCAACAAAAGGATGAAAATTTGGGCCAAGTTGAAGTGAAAGAACTGTAGCCACATGAGAGAGAGAGAGAGAGAGAGAGAGAGAGAGAGAGAGAGAGAGAGAGAGAGTTGTTTCAGTGTGTTATGGTTCTAGGTAAGTGTGTCAGGCTGGTTTGTAAAGAGAGGAGGAGGAGGAGGAGGAGGAGGCGAAGAAAGAAAACGTTAAGAAGAGAACATGGAGGAGGAGTGGAGGAGGAGCTGCAGAAAGAGAAGGGGGCGAGAAACAAGAAAAAAGAATAACAAAAGTTGAAGAATAAAGACAGAAGAAAAGAACAAGAGGAGGAGGAGGAGGAGGAGGAAGAGGAGGAGGAGGAGGAGGAGGAGGACGAGGAGGAGGACGGAGAAAAAAATAATGAAGAAGAAAAAAAAGAAGAAAATGATGAAGAAGGAGAGAGAGAGAGAGAGAGAGAGAGCGAGAGACGGGAAGGGGTGGAGGTAGAGAACAAAGGATGATGTGCAAAAATGAAAGAAAATGCAAAAGAATGTGCTGACTGAGAAAGGAATTAATTCTGTGTGTGTGTGTGTGTGTGTGTGTGTGTGTGTGTGTGTGTGTGTGTGTGTGTGTGTGGAAATAGAAGACAAGGGATAATGTGCAAAAAATTAAATGCAAAAGAATGTACAGACTGGGAAAGAAAATATGAAAATATGGGGACCAAAATAAAATCAATTTTTTAGTAACTTTTCCACATTAAAAATCGTATAAACGTAAAAAAAAAAAAAATAATAATAATAATAATACTTGTTTTCCGTTTTCATTTGTATACCATCTCCTTTTTTCCTTATATACCGATTTTCCTTTGTGTTTTCCTGACTTCTTTTACTGCGGCCTTATGTCACTTGATATTTCCCTCTTTTTCCAAGTTCACACTAGGAAAAGAAAAAATAAATAAATAAATAAATGTGTTACCCCCAAACTGATTATTTTCTCTTATAAGTCTCTGTCAGAACACGATAAAAGCTGTTTTATTTCCTGGCTAACTCTTCGATTTTCCATGTTGTTTACTTTTCAATTCTTAAACGATATGACTTTTAAGAGACGTTTCTGTATGTTTTGGATAATAAATATATAATTGACACAATCGGTAATACAGTGTAGAAGTAAATAATTGTTTTAGCTTAATCTGTGGAGAATACAGTACGTCCCTTCCTTTTCCTTGACGTTTATAAAGATTTACTTAATATCTGGCCAATACATACAGAGGTAGACAGACAGATAGATAGATATACAGTGAGCCTACCTTCCTCCCCCCTCACCTGTTAGGCAACCCTCCCACAAATAATGCAGCTCCTGATATAAACGAAAAAGGTAAAAACAAGGCCAATGCAACAAACTAGTACGAAATAAATGCATAGCAAAAACAGGAAATAGTGCTGGAATTTCCCCACTTACACTTATATACTTAAAGCAGCCTAACTCCCCCGTGGCCTAATATTATAACGTATCCTAACCTAGCCTATCTTAGAACTAACTTAAATGTTCCTAATCTACTACAACTAACCTCTAACTCTCCCTATCTAAGAATAACCTAACTTCCTAACCTACCACAACTAACCTCTAATTCACCCTATCCAAGACTAACCTAACTATCCGTAACCTAACCATACCAATCCAAATTCTGAGGAAGGTAAGCGGAGTTTCTGTCAATAATTCAGAGGACGCAGTGGAATCTCTATGGATCGTAGGAAAAATCACCACTTCAACAGTCTCTCTCTCTCTCTCTCTCTCTCTCTCTCTCTCTCTCTCTCTCTCTCTCTCTCACCATTACACGCCTCCTTCCTCATGTGCTCCATTACCCTGGCGATACAACCACCAGCATTTAGGCAGACACACGCGGGTTTTACTGCTGTTTCTCAATCAACTGCCCTTCCTTATCGCATTCTGGGCACTTACTCGTCCTCTCTAACAAAATAATTAGGATATGAATTAACTTACTGGTTTTCGTCCTTATCGTCAAGAATAGGGGTTCCCTTATGGGGGAGGGGGTAAAGTTGGACAGTCTAGGGGGTAATAAACGTATTAAGGCCAAAAAAGACCAAAGTTGCTTTTCTGATGAGTCGTTGCCTAAAGACTTAATATATTTTATGGTCAAATACATTCTGGTATTTAATTTAGGTTTTTAAAGTGAGGTAAAAATTTTGTTCCCCAAATAATTATCATGGTTCATACAACACAGATATTCCCAAAACTGTAAAAACTCACCAAAATAACACTAAATTTCTTGCCGTTACACGTAAAAAATTATTGCTACATAGACGCGAATAACTATAGAATTCCATTTCCCAGTTATTTAAAATAAGCCTACGAGGAACGGGGGAATTCCCCCCATTTGAGTTGAGGGGGTGAGGGAATCACCAAAGATTTTCTGGCAAAAGTGGGGACTAACCGGAAGAAACTCGGGAACGTCTGGTCCAGAAAAACGGTTGCTTTACGACAAATATAAGGACAGGAGTGAAGGCCCACCATGATAACAGACGACCGATTATCTAGTTATCTATCTATAGCCAGACGCTTTAATCCCGTAATGGGTGGCCACAAACAACTCGCCTCCATGTCGCCCTGTCCCCTGCCATTTCGCTGCCCTCCCCGCAGCTTACGCCTCCCCCATCTTATAACAGACGACGGACTATAAACAGGAAAATACGTCACTAGAGGAATACCCATATCCTCCATCGCAACCAGTACTAATGTTCAAACTTAAATACAAATCTTTCGACAATAAATAAGAATAACAAGAAATAATCAATACAAAAGCAGACAGAAAAAATATATATAAAAAAAACACGAGGTACCCATATTCTTTCACTGAACCCCTTATTAATTTTCACAGTAAAGGAGAACTTTATATTTTCAACAATAAGAAAAAATATATAATACAAATAAAGCAAGAACAAAAATTAAAGTAAAATGTTGAAAAACAATAAAACTTGAGGAATACCCATAATCCTCCACAGTGTTTTGCATTAAAATAATTTTCACACTGGAGGGGGACTTGTTGCTCTCGAGAATAAATTAAACATGAAAATAATAATGTAACGAAGGAGCAAAGAGAACTATCTATCTATCTATCTATATACCTAGGCTGCTTCCCCCAAGGAAAGGGAGGTAGCCGAGACAGGACGACTCACTCTCCATTTACTCATCCATTCAAACACATTCATTCGCATCTTAGCCCCAAAGGGGAGAACGGACAGATCCTCACCGCACCACACCGCACAAGGGTCAACTGGGCAATGCAATCAGTGACATCCGCAGCAGGGCCCGACAGCAGAACTGGTTTACCCCTGCCACATCATAACAGACCCATCCCCTTACCCGCACCTGACCTGACTAGCTGATCAGACCAAATGCGGGAGAATATCCCCTCAGGGCTGCGTCATCACTTATTCATTCACAATTTCTCTCCATTTATTTCTGTCACGCACAGCCACTCTTCCTTGCTCAACAGACATCCCTCTCGCATCCAGCGCTCTCTTCACACTGTCCATCCATCCTATTCGTGGTCTTCCTCTCAGCCTTACACCTCTCACATCAGATCTAGTTATCTTTTTCACCAATCGCTCATTATCCATTCTCTCCATATGCCCAAACCATTGCAACACCCTCTGCACAACTCTCTACCAGCCATCTCCGAACAACTCCAGTTCTCCTTCGCACTTCATCATTTCGCACCCGATCCATACGCGCGTCACTCCACACATACCTCAGACATCTCATCTCCATTACATTCAAACTTTTCCTCTCTGCTACACCCATATTCCATGTTTCAGACCCATATAATGCAGTCGGTACCACAACACCCTCATACAGCCCCACATCCATTCTAAGCGAACGACATTTAAACACTTTTTTCATTCCTCCCAGCACCTTTCCTACTTCATTTATTCTAAACTTCACTTCTGCATCTATTCTTCCATCCACAGCAACATGTGACCCTAGATATTTAAAACAATCTACCTCCTCAAGCAACTCACCATTCAAAACTATATTCATCCCCCTACCATCTATCAACCTCGTACACTTCATCACTTTACTCTTATTCTCATTTACTTTCAATTTCCTCCTCTCACACACCCTTCCAAACTCCTCTACCAACTCTCTCAATCTCTCCTCTGAATCAGTCACCAGTGCAGTATCATCTGCAAACAGCAGCTGCTTCAGATTCCACTCTCCTCCATCAACATTTACCAGACTCAGACCACCTAAAACTCTTGCATTCACCTCCCTTACAACACCATCCATGTAAATATTAAACAACCAAGGCGACATCACACATCCCTGTCGCAGCCCCACTCTCACGGGAAACCAATCACTCACAGCATTTCCCACTCTTACACACGCTCTACTATTTACATAAAAACTTTTCACCCCTTTTAGTAACCTACCATCAAGTCCATACAATCTTAAAACAGTCCACAAAGCCTCCCTATCAATTCTATCATACGCTTTCTCTAAATCCATAAATGCCCAAAACACATCCTTGCCTTTCGCTAAATACTTTTCACACACTTGTCTCACAGCAAACACCTGATCAACGCATCCCCTCCCTCTCCTAAAGCCACACTGCTCATCACTAATTACTCCCTCTGTACCCTCTCTAACTCTCATAATTAACACTCTACCATACACCTTACCTACAACACTCAACAGACTTATACCCCTAAAGCTAGTACATTCATACTTATCACCCTTGCCTTTATACAACGGGACCACACAAGCACTTGCCCAGTCAATTGGCACCATACCTTTCTCAAAGCACACATTCAACAATCTTACTAACCAGTCAACAATAGTCACTCCACCACCCTTCAGGCATTCCACAGCACACCCATCCATACCTGCAGCTTTCCCTGCTTTCATCTCCTTTACTGCCTTCTCCACTTCCTCCTTCGTGATCAAAGAATCATTCAACTCTCCCAACACATTTATTCCTTGCACCCTTCCATCCGCCACAATCTCAGCCACCCTTTCCTCCTCTACATTTAACAATCTTTCAAAATACTCTGCCCATCTCTTCCTTACTGCATCCATCTCAATTAACATCCTTCCATCCTCTGCTTTTACTCGTTCTTCCTTCCCAGACTCTCCCTTTCGCACCCTTTTCACCTCCTTCCAAAACATTTTCTTATTCTGCTGAAAATTCTCTGTCAGCCGCCTACCCCACCTCTCATCTGCTGCCACTTTAGCATCACGCACAGCCCTTCTCGCTCTATTCCTCTTCTCCTTATACCTTTCATATGACATCTCATCCTTCCTCTGCAGCCACACTTCATATGCACGTCTCTTCTCAGCGACAGCCATACTTACTTCCTCGCACCACCATTCACTTCCTTTTCTTACACCACCACCCACACGTCTCACACCACACACCTCTTCTGCATGCCCCACCACAGCACTCTTAAACAACTGCCATTCCTCCTCCACGCTGCCATTTTCCCGATCTTTCACTGCGTTCCACTCATCTTTCAATTTCTCCTGATACTCTATCTTTTCTCTCTTTTATCCAACTCACTCACTTTCAAAACCTCCCTGCCACACCTAACCCTCCTAGCTCTCATCCATCTCTTACCTACTCTTAACTTTCCCTCCACCAGGTAGTGGTCAGACATACCTCCACCCTCCCCTCTCAGAACTCTCACATCCAACAATCTTCCTATTACATTCCTAGACACAACCACATAGTCCATCAAGGCTCTATCAACAACCCTTCCACCCTCCTGTCTCACCCATGTATACTTATAAATATCTTTCTTCTCAAACAGCGTATTCCCAATCACCATCTCTCGCTCAACACACATCGCTATCATTCGTTCCCCATTTTCATTTCTTCCAGGCACACCATGCATACCAACTACGCCTTCAACTGCTACATTTCCCACTCTAGCATTCAGATCTCCCATCATTACCACATTCACATTCGCTTCAAAACTCTGCAGACACTCATCAACATCATTCCAGAAAGACTCCTCTTGTTCATCCCTTTCACTACCAGGCCCATATGCACTCACAAACACCCACAACTCACGTTCAAATTTCGCTTTCACCCACATCAGTCTCGATGACACCTCCTTCCATTCAATCACACATTGCTGAACTTCCGGACTCACTAACAAGGCCACACCTTCTCTTGCCCTTCCTCTATCAACACCTGACAATCTTCCATTCACACTTCCAAACATAGATTCCCCCTTCCCTTTCATCTTCGTTTCACTCAAAGCTAACACATCCAACTTTCTTCTCACAAACATTCTCCCAATCTCCTCCCTTTTAGCCTCAATCGTACTACATCCACGCACATTCATAGACCCAATCTTCAGGGTACGGGGATAACTCCATCCCCCATCCCTTTCTCTGGCCTGTCTCTTTTTTGGAACTACAAAACAGAGGAGGGGGTCCCTAGTCCCCTCACCCCGCCCCTTTTAGTCGCCTTTTACGACACGCAGGGAATACGGTGGCAGTATTCTTCCTAACACAACCTGGCCGCAGAGTAGTAGTACCACCCCATAGTGCGGCCAGGTTGTGTCCCCCCCGCCACAGGGGGACACTGCAAGAGAACTGCAAGAGAAAAAGGACTAAAAACGAATAAAGTAAGCAAACGTACCTTGACACTACAGCAGGTTTATGATATTGACTTTATTACCCTATTGTGTCTTGTGACTGAACAATGAATTCTTCCTCTGAACAATAAGAACAAAACAGAACAAAACAGAAAAGATAGAGAAGAAGCTAAATACTCGTACCGCCTGCCTTCACTGTGTTGTAGATTCAGGTTGACTATTATGCGTCTTGTGCCCCAGTGATGATTTCTTACCCTCAACAATAAATGAAAATACAGTACAAAAAAAAATCAATTAAAAAATATAAAGAGAAAAACAGACCCCCCAAAAATAAACTAAAATAAACCCAACCTACCATTACAACAATAAATAAAAATACAGTACAAAAAATAAAATTAAAAAAGAATATATGGAGAAACACAAACCCCTCAAAATAAAAATAAATAAATAAATAAACTCTACCTACCTTTACTGTGCTGTGGATTCAAGTTGCCTCTATTATGCGTCTTATGGCCCAGTGATGATTTTCTCTCAACAACCCTGGATCAGCAACCATCGGCCACATCTGGCCAGACAAAGTTTAAAAGCTTGGCGCCATGGCGCCATTTTGAGAATTCGGCTCACCATCTAGGTAGCCTCTCCTCTTGGCTTATACTTGCGATTCAAGGTGCGTCTGCGTTGCTCGTGTTTTTTATTTCTCTAATATAGTGAAAAAGGCCACATGTGGCCATGGTTGCAAACAACGGTGATATGGTGTTTTTAATAGTATGTTTTTAATGTTTTGGTATTTTATTCTAGGCATTAACAGGACCATCAAGGAGGATGTCTGGAATCAACGTATGCCTTGTCGGAAACCCTTGAGAAGGCTGCAACAAAGTTATAGCCAAATATGTAACGATAAGTGTAATTCTGACAGGTTTTTAGTGTCTTTAGAAAAAAATAATTACTATAAAAAAAAAATCCATAATTTTTTTTTTGTGCCAACATTTTCGTTAGTCTTTACTCTACATGTGATAAAATTTTCATAAATGTGCAATGCATATAAGTACGCTTTTTTTAATTCCCAAATCTGGCCACATGTAGCCGGTGGTTGCTGATAGTTGGGCATACTTGTTGATATAAGAACAGAAGAGAATAGCACAGAACAGAACGGAACAAATAAATAACGTATAAGGTAAATAACTCCTACCTTTACTGTGCTGTGGATTCATGTTGACTCTAGTATGCGTCTTGTGCCCCAGTGATGATTTCTTCCTCTCCACACTCCTCAGCAGCACCGCGTCCTCTCCAGCCACCTCCCCACGCGTCACAGCTTCATGCAGTCCCATACGGCCCCCTGTGGAGTTAAGGGGCTGGTTAAATGGGGGCTAAGGGGGTAAAGGGGAGGTTAAATGGACAGTGGCAGAGAGATAAATGAATATAGGCTACGTATAAGGGAGAGACGAAGTTAATGGTGAGTTAATGGGGTGATTAAATGGAGGTTAAGGGGGTAGGGGGTGGTTTAATGGAGGGGTAGGGAGATAAATGAATATAGGCTACGTATAAGGGAGAGACGAAGTTAATGGAGAGTTAATGGGCTGGTTAAATGGGGGTTAAGGGGGTAAGGGGGAGGTTAATGGAGTGTGGGAGGGAGATAAATTAGTATGTGCTAAGTATGAGGGAGACACGAACTTAATGTGGTGGTTAAATGGGGGTTAAGGGGGTAAGGGGACGGTTAATGGAGAGTGGTAGGGAGATAAATCGGAATAGGCTAAGTATAAGGGAGAGGTTAATGGAGAGAGGCACGGAGATAAGTATAAGCTACGTATGAGAGACGAGGTTAATGGGGTGGTTAAATGAGGGTTAAGGGGATAAGGGGGAGGTTAATAAAGAGAGGAAGGGAGATAATGGAGTGTAGGCTATATGGGATGGTCAACATTAACATATTATTATCCTCAGTGATGTTAATGGGATAGTTAAATGGGGAGTAAATGGTGTAGTTAAATTTGGGTGGCTGGTGGAGAGGAGCAGAAGGATAATGGGGTGTTGGCGAAGTTGGTTAGCAAACAGACCCATACGACTGCTACAGAGGTAATGGGTAGTGAATGGAGTAGGTGAATGGAGAGTGAATAGAGATTAAAAGGACTGTTAATGGAGGGATTAAACGGAGTAAATGGAAGGATTTAATGGGGAGTAAATGGAGGGGTAAATGGGGAGGAAATGGCGTGGTTGAATGGGGAGTAAATGGAGTGGTTAAACTGGGAAGTAATAAAAGTGATTAAATTGGAACTAAATGGTGGGGTTAAATCGGTACTAGTGAATGAAGGGGTTAAATGGGAAGTAAATGGAAGGGTTTAATGGGAAGTAAATGGAGGGGTTAAATGGGGAGTAAATGGAGAGCTTAAATGGGGAGTAAATGAAGGGGTTAAGTAGGAAGTAAATGGAGAGGTTTAATGGGGAGTGAATGGAGGGGTTAAATGGGAAGTAAATGGAGGGGTTAATTGGGGAGTAAATGGAGAGGTTTAATGGGTAGTGAATGGAGGGGTTAAGTGGGCAGTGAATGGAGGGGTTAAGTGGGCAGTGAATGGAGGGGTTTAATGGGTAGTGAATGGAGGGGTTAAGTGGGCAGTGAATGGAGGGGTTAAGTGGGCAGTGAATGGAGGGGTTTAATGGGTAGTGAATGGAGGGGTTAAATGGGAAGTAAATGGAGTGGTTAATTGGGGAGTAAATGGACGGGTTTAATGGGTAGTGAATGGAGGGGTTAAGTGGGCAGTGAATGAAGGGGTTAAGTGGGCAGTGAATGGAGGGGTTTAATGGGTAGTGAATGGAGGGGTTAAATGGGGAGTAAATGGAGGGGTTAAATGGGGAGTAAATGGAGGGGTTAAATGGGGAGTAAATGGAAGGGTTAAGTGGAGAAAATGGAAGGGTTAAATTGGTAGTGAATGGAGAGGTTAAATGGGTGGTGAATGGACGGGTAAAAAGGGGAGTAAATGGAGGAGTTAAATGGGGACTAAATGGGTAGTGAACGAGGGGTTGAATGGGGAGTCGGAGTGGGTAGTAGTAGTAGTAAGGCACCAGTTGTTGTAGCCCTAGGTTCATCTATAACGTCAACCCAGTGGACTGCAGGATGAAGCTACCTATCCCATGTCGTCCACCATCACCATCCATTTTTGGGGGGATAGGGAGGTGAGGGGCGTCTGTATAACTGGGTAGTGCATCCCCTCCGGTTATATCAGTGCCACCACGTAAAGGCGTCCCTCTTCAGTGCCTAAAGTTCATTAGTTTAAACTTGGCGGAGATTTTCGTCCTTTTGTAGCTAATATCCCGTAGCTCACTGGCTGAATAAGACAATACTATGGCTCAACATCCATTCCACAGAACTTCTTCGTGACTAGCATCATATTCCAGCGTTAGTTTGGCAGAATAACACAATACTACGACTTAACATTCACTCCACACAACTTCTTCGTGATTAGCACCATATTTTAGTACTGGCAGTATGGTAGAAAAATACTACTGTGGCTTAACATTCATTCCACAGTACTTCTTCGTGACTAGCACCATATTCCAATGTTATCATGGCATAATAATCCTACGGCTCAACATCCATTCCACAGAACTTCTTCATGACTAGCATCATATTCTAGTGTTAATCAGTTAAACTCAGTACTGACGACACAAAGACAGCACTTTTACCCTTAGTTAAAGTGAGAGTTTAGCCAGTTCTTGCTGCAGTCAGACGATTGTATGCATCTAAGAACTCGTACTGACAGGGTTTAATAAGGCTACATTTCACCCCTCTTGAAAAAATTGAAAATCGTCTGAAGATGGCAAGAAAAAAAAAAAACAGATAGAAGTGTGTGTGTGTGTGTGTGTGTGTGCGTGACAGGTAAACCCCCTCGCGATCTGGACAAATCTGTTTCAGTTACCTGCGTGCGATTTTCTTCAACTAAGTGGGTCATACAAGCCTCAATCTTGACTACTGCAATCATATATTCTTTTAAAGCTGAATAAAATCGTCTGAAGGTAGTAAATCAGTGAATAAATAAATGAAAACTAAAAAAAGGATGGCATCATACCGAATGGGTTAAGGAGAGAAAATGGGAAGTAATTGGAGGCTGAGAGAAAACGGAGATGGTGAGATTATTTTACGGGACTCTGAGATAAATTGTAGAATGACTAGACAGGCACAGACGGATAGATAGATAGGCCTAGGTGGATAAATTGAATAGACAGAGTGATTGACAGGCAGGCAGACAGACACACACATAGATAACTTGATGGATATACGAGGGGAAGAGGTAATGGAGAGAATGAGAGTGGGAAGCAAGAAACGACTTGAAAGAATTTTTGAAGTTTACTCTCCTTCCTTCCTTCCTTCCCTACTTCCTACCTTCCTTCCTTCGTGAACCCCTTCAGTTCAAGTATTTTATTTTATTCTTGCTACCACCAAACGAGTTTATTCAGACCCTTCGGTGCCAAGAAATCATACTCCTTTCACTTTAACACCAAACGAGTTAATTCAGACCCTTCGTTGCCAAGAAATCATACTCCTTTCACTTTAACATGGCCCAAAATTGCCATCTCTCCATCCTGTATGCTGAGTTTTAACTATGGATTAACGCTAAACTCTGATGCTAGTCAGGAAGAAGTGCTATGGAAAGGATGTAGAGTCCCCGCATTGCCTTTTCCTCTGCCACTGAGCCATGTGAAAAAAATCTGCAAAAGGTCGGAAATCTGAGCCAAGTTAAGATGAAAAGGGTTTAGTTTAATTTCTATCTAACGGCTGTATTCTATGTGGCGTGGGAGGCTTCGTTGCTTCCTTGGCTATTTATTCTGCATATATACAGTACAGTGCACCTTAACATTTTCCTGTAGGCCATTTATTTCGCTCTTTATATCGACCCAGTCTGCATCAATAACATACCGCTACCTCTCTCTCTCTCTCTCTCTCCACACACGCACACGTTTACACGGATTCACAGTCACGCACTCACACGCGT
>NC_137030.1:4224403-4274403 GCF_032717465.1 Coenobita brevimanus | reverse complement strand
CACAACCATCATCATCATCGTCGCCAAAACCACCACCACCACCACCACCATCATCATCATCATCATCAATATTAGCATCTAGTGGGAAGAACTATGGAATAAGGGGTTAGGCATTAGACAGATAGATAGACAGACTGACAGACTGGCAGATAGACATAGAGATAGATAGACAGACAGACAAAGAGATGGACAGACAGAGGGATATATAGACAGACTGACTGGCTGACTGACTGACTGACTAACTGAGACAGGCAGACAGTTGCACAGAAAGAGATATTGACAAAGACAGATAAACAGACAGGTAGGTAGGTAGGTGGGAAGGTAGGAAGATAGACAGATATAATTATTTACACAGAAACTAATAAACACCTTCTGTATTAAACTGACTATACTAACCAGCTAAAAATATAGGTGGGCAGACAGTCAAACATTAATATTTATCAGCATAAGGGAGATAGATAAACAGATAGATATGGAGAGAGAGAGAGAGAGAGAGAGAGAGAGAGAGAGAGAGAAACAAATTAATGCATATTTAGACAAACTGAGATAGACAGACAGATAGATTCAGATGGATAGATAAACAGATTGATAGTGTTAAAGCCACATATACTTAAAGATACAAAATGTGTGACATAAGTATGGTCGTATAATTAAATAAACACTTAAATACTTACACATACGTCACTTACAACATCCCTCGTTCACTATTCCCTCCTCTCGTCTCTCACTTTTATATTCCACGTTACTTTTCTCACTTTTAGAGCTAGTTTTATTCTCTTTCACTGGCTCACAAATTCGTCACAAGTTCAGTAATTCAAACCGGTCAGAGAAGTCTCAAAAATAAATGTGTTAATTTGAAAGACAATTTTCTTTTTAACTTGTAACTTCTAGGTAATATATAAGAGAACTTCGAGTTTTTCCAAGGATTCCAAATACTGTTTGATTTCTCTAGCTCATGTATCAAAGATTGTCAAGCTTGTAGATACCAGAAAGAAGCTTATTATTTCCAATTTTTGTATCAGAGAATTTTCAACCTTGTCCAGGGGAACGAAAGAAAAGGTTTATTATATCCAAGTTATATATAAAATAATTTCGATACTGTCCACAGAAGATACAAAAAAGTTATTATTTCCAAAGAATTTTCAAATCTGGCAAGAGATATGCAAGAAAAGGCATATTATTTCCACGTTATGTATCAGAGAATTTCAAAGCTGTCTACAGCATTCGGGCTTTCGCACACAGAAAGGCTCACAGACAGTCACTCCTTCGGGCACTCAGGCGAACAGACAGACAGATGATTTCCAGATCAAATAGCCCCACGAAATCGCGAGGAGGGGATGCAAAGAAAACGGGACATGCTCACGAAAGGACGTCCAAGCGGGGAATGAGGGGTGGTCACATGCCTACCTTATGCTTCACCCCTCCCCCCTGCCTCACCCTACCTCCTCTCTCTCTCTCTCTCTCTCTCTCTCTCTCTCTCTCTCTCACACACATTTCTTATTCACTTGCTTAGTTTATCATTAATCTGTTAACTTATTTTTTCCTGTTATCGTTTTACTCTCTCTCTCTCTCTCTCTCTCTCTCTCTCTCTCTCTCTCTCTCTCTCTCTCATTTTTATTACTTGCTTAGTTTGTCATTAATCCGCTAACTTATTTTTCCTGTTCTCGTTTCTCTCTCTCTCTCTCTCTCTCTCTCTCTCTCCCCACAAAAAAATAAATGAATAAAACAAAAAATAAAGCAATATGGGTCACATCACCCTAATCATGGCTAGGATTCGCGACCCTACAACCATCTGTTCCGGTACGTGTGTGTGTGTGTGTGTGTGTGTGTGTGTGTGTGTGTGTGTGTGTGTGTGTGTGTGTGTGTGTGTGTGTGTAATTGAATAAACAGATGTGGCCTGGAAAAATTAATTTGTCTTGTGGGCGTCTTTGTGTGTACTTGCGTATGTATGTATGTACGTATGTATGTGAAAAATATGCGGGTAAATGCGTATGTATGCATGTATGTATATACGTACCAGTATGCAAATATGTATGTACGTATGAATGTATGCATGTATGTGTACGTGAAAATTAAGTGTGCAAATGTGTCTGTAGTTGTACTGTACGTTTTTATGAATCCACCTTAGTATACGAGGAAATTATGAAGCACATTTTTTTTTTTTGAAGGGTTAATGGCGGCTATATCTAACTCCAGCTGGTAAAAATAAAATAAAAAAAGCCCCTAAAAAAAAGAAAAAAGAAAGAAAGAAAAGAAACTCTGATGGTATATGTTTTTTACCCCAACTTGGCTCAGATTTTCGTCCCTTTTTATTTCACGTAGCTCAGTGGCTGAAAAAGACTATCGTGGCCTACGTTATTCGTATAGCACTTCTTCGTGACTAGCATGATAGTGTTAATCTACTGCTACAAGTCAGCATTAATGATAGACGGTAATTTTTGGCCAAGTCAGGGTAAAAATGGTACAATGATAAAATATTAACTTTCGTCATCGGTGCGAAGTGAGAGAGAGAGAGACAGACAGATAGATAGAGAGAGAGAGAGAGAGAGAGAGAGGTCTGTTCCGTTGTGTGTACCCTCTTTACACCTTTTCTTATCCAGGAAATTTCAGGTTAGATTTGATTTGTTTTTTTAATAATCAGGTTAGGTTAGTTAGTTGGTTAGGTTGATCTGTTAGGTCAGGACAGGTTAAGTCACGCTAGAGTAAAGAAAGGAAAAAGAAAGAAGGAAAGAAAGAAAGAAAAAGAAAGGAAAAATGGATGGAGATAATAATGGGAAATTGAAACTTTAGCAGAGAGAGAGAGAGAGAGAGAGAGAGAGAGAGAGAGAGAGGACATCTGCGGGCCGAGTGAAACTTTTCAAACTAAACTCGTTTTACTCTAACCTGGCCCAGATTTTCGTCCTTCTGCAATTTATTTCATGTAGCTCAGTGGGAGGAAAAGACAGTACTTCGGTTCAACATCCTTTCCACAGCACTTCTTCGTGACTAACACCATACTGTAGCGTTATTCTATTACTACAACTCGACATTCAAGATGGAGGGATGGAAATTTTAGGCCAAGTTAGAGTAGAACGAGTATAGTAGTTTAGAGATTGCCTTCATTCACCCATTCACTATCAGAGGACTTTTCTATGCTGAATAAAATCGTCTGGAGGTATCATGCATCGTGAAAAAATCGTCCTCGTAATGAAGAGAAATACTGTAGTTGGTTCTCTGTAAGGCCGAACCTTCTCTTCATGAGGAGAGTGATAGCCAGGATCTACCCTTCCCCATGCTGGCGAAGGGAAGGGGTGTCTGTGGTGAGTGATGCAGGTGAGAGTCGGTGTCGTATTGTGTGTGTGTGTGTGTGTGTGTGTGTGTGTGTGTGTGTGTGTGTGTGTGTGTGTGTGTGTGAAGCTTCCCTCCTGCAGTCTACAATCCTCCTTTCGGGAGTAAGGAGGATACTGAGGGACATTTCTAAGACCGGGCAGTGGAGCCGCTCAGCTATATCAGTGCCCCCACTTGAAGGCGTCCCTCTTCTGCGCACACTAAAACACCTGTCTACGTCTTTCACTCTGTACACACACCCTAAATCCGTCACCCCCGGCATGTATACACGATCATACACCCGCTATGCACCACCCGTAGAACAAAAATAATAATAAT
Source organism: Coenobita brevimanus (assembly GCF_032717465.1). Lineage (NCBI taxonomy): Eukaryota > Metazoa > Arthropoda > Malacostraca > Decapoda > Coenobitidae > Coenobita > Coenobita brevimanus. Next base: position 4,270,758 of record NC_137030.1, on the reverse strand, counting down.
AATAGTAATAATAATAATAATAATAATAGTGAAACCCCCCCAAAATAAATATACACAATCATACACCCGTTATGCATCGCCCGCAGACGCAAAAAATAGAATGAAAGAAATAAAAACACAGAAACCCAAAAAAGAAATGGAAACAGTACCGGGAGCGAGACAGCCTAGAAGTCACGTGCTCGAGGCTGGATGTAAACAAACCCGAGTTCAGTCTTACCTTCCGGGACGGTCGCAAGCACGTATTGTTCTCGGCCAGTTTGCTTTTCTTTGTTTTTCTTTTCTTTTTTTTCTTTAAGTGGTTTGGAGGGTCGATTTGCTCTGGCTTTTTAACTGGTGGGGTTCTGGTGGTATTATTATTATTATTATTATTATTATTATTATTATTTATTAATTATTCATTAAATCGTTTTCGTTTTTTTAATTGGCGTTTGCTACAGGCAGAGAGAGAGAGAGAGAGAGAGAGAGAGGGAGGGAGGGAGGGAGGGAGGGAGGGAGAGAGGGAGAGAGAGAGAGAGAGAGAGAGAGAGAGAGAGAGAGAGAGAGAGAGAGAGAGAGAGAGAGAGAGAGAGGGAGGGAGGGAGGGAGGGAGGGAGAAAGAGAGAGAGAGAGAGAGAGAGAGAGAGAGAGAGGGAGGGAAGGAGGGAGGGAGAGACAGCCTTCCTTTTCTTCACTTCTTCTCCCCCTTCCTCCTCCTCCTCTTCTCCATTCATTCATAAGATATGAATGGAGACAGAATGAGTAGTTGTTGTGATAGAAGAAAGAGGTGAGGGGGAAAAGGAAGGGAGCGAGGAATGACGGATGAAGAAAAAGTGACATGGAGAGAGAAATAAGAAAGAAGGGAAGAGAAATGGAGACAGAAGTAGGAGGAGGAGAGAAGAATGAAGAAGAGACATGATAGATAGATGGATAGATAGATAGATAGACAGAAGGATAAACAGACAGACAGACAGACTGACAGATAAATATGGAGACAGAGAGAGAGGAGCAGGAGAAGGAGAAAGAAGTAAAATCAAGAGAACAAAAGAAATGGGGGGCAGGAAGGCATGGAGGAAAGACGAGGAGAGAAGGAGAGAAGGAGGTAGGAAGAAAAGTAGATAAGAGCGATGAGAGGAGAGAAGGAAGGGAGGAAAGGAAAGAAGGAAACAAGGGAGGGAACGAGAGAAGGAAGGGACGGAAGGAAAGAAAGAAAGGGAGGAATGGAGAAGGAAAGAAAGAAGGAAGGGATGGAGAGAAGAGGAATGGAGAGGGAAAGACGGAAGGAAGGGAAGGAGAGAAGGAGGAATGTAGGTATTACGGTAAAATAACGCCATATGGTACCGCGATGTGGAAGGGGAGGGGGAGGGAGGAAGGAGGAGGGAGGGGGTTGGAGGGATGAATATACTTAGGGGGTGACGAGAGAGAGAGAGAGAGAGAGAGAGAGAGAGAGAGAGAGAGAGAGAGAGAGAGAGAGAGCATAACACATCAGGCACCTGTTCTCTCACCTGTATCGTCCCCTAATTAAGCTTACCTGTTTGTCTCCTCACCTGAAGTAACACGATATTAATTACACTTTTTACCTGTCCACTAGACCAGGTGTTGCACATATCATTATTATTATTATTATTATCATTATTGATGTTTTTGCTGTTCTACTGATATTATCATTATTATTATTACTGGTAGCAGTAGTACCCTATTAGCATCAGCAGCAGTAGCAGTAGTAGTAGTAGTAGTAGAAGTAGTAGTAGTAGTAGCACAAGTAGCAGTAGTAGTTGTAGTAGTATTAGAATTAGTAATAGTTGTAGTAGATCATCACCATCATTATCACCTTCGTCATCATTTCCCTCGCCTTAACCAACCCTCCTACCAATTCACTTGCTCAAATGATCCTAAGTAACTCTGATTTATAATGTAATTTGTCTATTGTTACTTAATGGCTTGTTACTTCATCCCCCCCCCTCTCTCTCTCTCTCACTCACTCCATCTGTTTGTCTATCTCTTTCGCTCTTTATATCTCATTTCACCTCCCCTCCTTCTCTCTCTCTCTCTCTACATTTCATTTTATCTCCCTTGCTCCCCCTCCTCTCTCTCTCTCTCTCTCTCTCTCTCTCTCTCTCTCTCTCTCTCTCTCTCTCTCTCTCTTTACATCTCATTTTATCTCCCCTGCTCCTCTCTCTCTCTCTCTCTCTCTCTCTCTCTCTTTACATCTCATTTTATCTCCCCTGCTCCTCTCTCTCTCTCTCTCTCTCATTAGCAACACAAATTACCACCATTACCTCCACCTAATAGCCTAATCCCGCAGTCCATTAAATTTCTTCTCCACTGGTCTTTCTTTTTCCTTCAATCTTTCTATTTTCAGACGATTTTTGTGGTTTGGAGGGATTTAGCACTCAAGCTCCTATGACTCACTCTCAGATTAATAAAATCGTCTGGCTAGTTAGAATTTAATGGCCGAGTTGAATCGACCGTAAGAGGGTTAATCAAGAAAATGCTACCACTAACAATAATGATGATGGTGATGATGATGATAATAATAATACCGGAAATAATAATAATAATAATAATAATACAATAATAATAATAATAATAATAATAATACAATAATAATAATAATAACAACAATAATAAATAACAATAAATATAACATCAAATAATAACAATAACTCTCAGGCTCCTATGACCCACTATCAGCTGAATAAAATCGTCTGGTGCTAGCTATAAGAAAAGAGTTGTCCCGATGATGAGCGTTAAGTGAAATACAAGGGCCATTATTCTCTTCGTTACTAGTGCTGGAGAAGGGGGGACTTCACGTGGTGGCACCGACCAGCTATATCAGTGCCACCACGTGAAGGCTCTCCTCTCCACCACCACGTCCTGAGAGTGAGGTGGTTAAAACATACGTCATCGGAGTGAAAGAGTTAATTAGGTGAAACGTACCATACTGATAATGAAACTGAAGCTCCATTTACCTCGATAATTAGCTGATAAATAATGGCTTAATTGCGTGTATAAGGTATTTATAATCACTTCAATATCAAACACTTTCTTGTATTAACTCTGCTTTCACTGGAGAGAGAGAGAGAGAGAGAGAGAGAGAGAGAGAGAGAGAGAGAGAGAGAGAGAGAGAGAGAGAGAGAGAAATGCCCCGTTTCCCATCACAACAACGCCAAAGGTACGAGAGAGAGAGAGAGAGAGAGAAAAAAAACACTCCCTCACTGCACCCCCACCAAATCCTTGGGTACAAAATAATGCCGTATCTACATCGACTGTACTATCGGAGCCAAGTCTTAGGCATGATAAGGAGAGTAGAAGGAGAAGCGGAGAAAGTGGGATTTCGCCTTGAGAAACTGGGCTGCTTAACTCTCTCTCTCTCTCTCTCTCTCTCTCTCTCTCACACACACACACACACACACACACACACACAGGAAAAAACAATGGTGAGTGAGAATAATGACTCCCTGACTTTGACGGGATGATGTGAGGCAGACGGAAATAATTATCTAATTTATTTTTGCTACAGACAGACAGTTTTGTTCTATCTACCTATCTATCTATCTGTCTGTATGTATGTATGTATGTTTGCTAGACAGGCAATTTTGTCCTATCTATCTTTGTGTTTGTATGCATGTATGTATGAATATCTACCTACCTACTACCAGAGGCCCTAATCCCGTAAGTGGTGACCACAAACAAATCGTCTCCACATCGCTGTCCTCTACCATTTGGCTGCCCTCTCACCAACCCACACACTCCTCTCTCATACACCTCTCCTCTCCATCTCATCCTCGGTCTCCCCCCCTCACACACAGTCTTCTAGTCAGTCTCTCATTCTCCACCCCATCCCTCATCCTTGGTCACCCCCTCCTCCTCTCCCTCTCCACTTCACTCACACACACTCTTCTAGTCAGTCTCTCATTCTCCATCCCATCCCTCCTTATTAGTCTCCCCATCCACCTCACTCACACACCCTTCTGGTTAGTCTCTCATTTTCCAGCCCATCCCTCCTCATCCTTGGTCTCTCCATCCACCTTACTCACACACACTCTTCTAGTCAGTTTCTCATTCTCCACCCCATCCCTCCTCATCCTTGGTCTCCCCCTCCACCTCACTCACACACACTCTTCTAGTCAGTTTCTCATTCTCCACCCCATCCCTCGTTCTCATTCTTGGTCTCCTCTCCACCTCACTCACACCCACTCTTCTAGTCAGTCTCTCATTCTCCATCCCTTGGGTTCACTGCTTATTTTACTACCATTTCATTCAGCTTAGGATATTTTTCAAACTGAGGGAGTAGATACTGCTTTCACTACCACTGTACGGGCTCCTATGACCCACTCAGCTGAAGAAAATAGTCTGAAGTTAGCTAGAATCAAGAATACAGTACTACTAGGATAGGGTACAGCTAGACTCCTCCCTACCATGAGAGGGTTAAATTCTTCACTATATGGGCCCCCCCTAACTGCACTATAATCGTCTGTCACAGAGAGATAAAACAGAAGGGAAGTTCTCTCTCTCTCTCTCTCTCTCTCTCTCTCTCTCTCTCTCTCTCTCTGGTAACAGAAAAAAAAAAAAAACACCACCGACAGAATTCCTATTGGTATATGAGAGATAGTGGTAGTAGTGGTGGTAATGCTGGTTGTGGTAGTGTGGTGGTGAAAGTCTTAGTAGTGGTGGCAGAGGTGGTAATAACAGTGGTTGTAGTAGAGGTGCTGGTGATAGTAACGGTGGTAGTAGTACTCGTCATAGTGGTAGCAGTGGTGATGGTGGTGGCAGTAATAGTAATAGCCGCAGTAATAATAATAGTAGTAGTAGTAGTAGTAGTAGTAGTGGCAGTAGCAGTTAGTAACAATAATAATAGTACTAGTGGTAGTAGTAGTAGTAGTCGTGGTGGTGGTGATGGTGGTGGTGGTGATGGTAGTAGTAGTAGTAGTAGTAGTAGTAGTAGTAGCAGTAGTAGTAGCAGTAGCAGTAGTAGTAGTAGTGGTTGTTGTTGTTGTAGTGGCAGTAGTAGTAGTGGTAGTAGTAGTAGTAGTAGTAGTAGTAGTAGTAGTAGTACCGTAGAAATAGTAGCAGCAGTAGTGGACACGTGACAGCTGTTCCTTAGCAAACACGAGTACAGCACGGCTAGGTATTGAGGTTGAGGGGGGGACAGGAGGGGGGTAGGGGGTAGATGGGGGTAAGGGGGACAGGAGGGAGGGTAGGGGGTAGATGGGGGTAAGGGGGATAGGAGGGAGGGTAGGGGTAGATGGGGGTAAGGGGGATAGGAGGGAAGGCAGTGGATAGGTGGGGGTAAGGGGGATAGGAGGGAAGGCAGGGGATAGGTGGGGGTAAGGGGGATAGGAGGGAAGGCAGGGGATAGGTGGGGGTAAGGGGGATAGGAGGGAAGGCAGGGGGTAGATGGGGGTAAGGGGGATAGGAGGGAGGGCAGGGGATAGGTGGGGGTAAGGGGAATAGGAGGGAGGGTAGGGGTAGGTAGGGGTAAGGGGGATGGGAGGGAGGGCAGGGGGTAGGTGGGGGTAAGGGGGATAGGAGGGAGGGCAGGGGGTAGGTAGGGGTAAGGGGGATAGGAGGGAGGGTAGGGGATAGGTGGGGGTAAGGGGGATAGGAGGGAGGGCAGGGGGTAGGTGGGGGTAAGGGGGATAGGAGGGAGGGTAGGGGATAGGTGGGGGTAAGGGGGATAGGAGGGAGGGCAGGGGGTAGGTGGGGGTAAGGGGGACAGGAGGGAAGGCAGGGGATAGGTGGGGGTAAGGGGGATAGATGTGATGTGGGTAATGGTTATAATATTAATCATCATTATTTCTGAAACCATAGTATGTGGTATGTACGCCTATATGTGTATGTAATGTATGGATGTATGTATGTATGGATGGATGGATGGATGGATGGATGGATTGTAGGGCAAAGGAACATTAATCTCTCTCTCTCTCTCTCTCTCTCTCTCTCTCTCTCTCTCTCTCTCTCTCACTATCCAAGTCTGTGTCCAAGTTCAACGGTACAGTCCATTTCCAGCACACAGATGCACACATGTCACCACTTTGGCACAAATACCCACCGTCGATATTGTCTCAATCAGTACTGGTGCAATGGTATTAGCGAGGATGCTTTTATTACGTCACTGAGTCTCGGGGAAGATCAGTATATTTTGTTTTAAAGAAATTCCCAATTCACAAATCTACTCCCTGCGCAAGCCTGGAATCGATCTCCTGTCGTTTTAGACCACAGACAACTTCACTAACCACTTGGCGACCCCACCCCCCCTCGAAGTGACCCGCCCTACCCACCCCACGCTCCGGCAGGCCACAGGTATAACTATAGTCATTTAACTCTAACTTGGCCTAAAACTACCATCGCTTCATTTTAAATACCGAGTTGTAACAAAAGCCGTAACACTAGAATATGATGCTAGTCACGGGGAAGTGCTATGGAAATGATGCAAAACCATGGTATCGTCTTTTTCTGAGCTACTTGAAATAACCTAACTTGGCCTACAATTACCATCTCTGTATCTTCGACGAGCTGTGACAAGAGACAAACACAAAAATAAAATGCTAGTCACGATGAAGTGTTGTGAAAATTATGCTAAGCCATGATATCGTCTTTTTCTGAGCTTCGTGAAATAGTTTAACTTGCCCTAAAACGAACATCTCTTCCTTCTGAGACAAACACTAGAATATAATGCTAGTCACGCGGAAGTGCTATGGAAATTATGTAAAAGCGTGGTATCGACTTTTCCTGAACGTGAAATAAGGAGCAAAAGGATGAAAAGATAATGTGCCAACTTGGTGTGAAAGAACTATAGTCTATGTTTAGCCCTTGACGCTTTCACTTCTAACACCGCGACATTGCTGGCCATTACAAAAGCTTTCAAGGTCGAGGGATGAAGAAAATATGTCTAACTATCTATCTATCTAACTAGCTACGAGTATATCATTAGCTATCTGTGTATATCTTTCTATTTATCTATCTAAATTTGTCTATCTATCTAGGTACATCTGTGTATCTATTTAGACAGACAGACAGACATATAGCCAAATACAGACAGATATCCGGTACCTATTTAGCTATCTGTCACACTATATTTGCCTCTATCTATCTAGCCTATGTGTCTGTCTACCTATCTATTTCTATCTACCTCCGTGGTGTTATGGATTAAGGCGTCAGCTTGCTACCGTCTGTGTTTGTTTGTGCTTTTCCTGTACGTGTATCTGGGTGCCTGTGCCAGCCTGTGTGTGTGTGTGTGTGTGTGTGTGTGTGTGTGTGTGTGTGTGTGTGTGTGTGTGTGTGTGTGTGTAAAGGAGAAGGGTAGGATCAAGAAACATGAGAAACAAGAAAAATGAGAGAGAGAGAGAGAGAGAGAGAGAGAGAGAGAGAGAGCGACTACCATCAGAATACCAGTAAAAACGTGCCATAATACAGTATGCAACCATCCACTCATCATATAAACCTTGATCAGATGCGCAGGTTGGTTCATTAACAGAGCTCCACTAGAAACTCACTAAGCTCAGTCTGCTGGTGTGGGCGTGGGTATGACGGGGTGTAAGACATGAATAAATGATGCTGGATAGACGCTGGTAACGCTGAAAACTCCTCACAACACACGAGAAATCGCCCGGCAGAGTGGAAGTAGTAGTAGTAGTAGTAGTAGGAGGAGGAGGAGGAGGAGGAGGAGTTGTAGTAGTAGTAGTAGTAGTAGTGATGATGATGATGATAATAATAAAAATAATACTATTTATAGTAATAATAACAGAAGTAACAACAACAACAGATTCACTTTAATGTCACTTAAATTTCTATCTATCTATCTATTGCCAGACGCCTTAATCTCGTAAAGAGGTGGTCACATATTAATCGCCTCCATCAGCCAACGGCATTTCACTGCCTTGCTACCAGCTCACACACCCCTCTCTCATATACTTCTACACTCCATCCCTCCATCTCATCCTTGGCCTCCTCCTCCCTCTCTCTCCCTCCACCTCACTCACATAGGCTACACTCCCTTCGTCAGTCTCTCACTCTGCATCCTCTCCACATGGCCAAACCACCTCAGTGTGTTTCTCCTAACGCATTCTATCACATCCACACCACAATGCTCCTTCACTTCCTCATTCGTCAGTCTGTCTCTCCATGTGACTCTACATGCTCCCCTCAAATAACTCATTTCCACTGCTCTCACTCTTGACTTCTGTCCCTCCAACAAGGTCCAAGCTTCACCTCCATACGTTAGAGCTGGTATCACGATACTGTTATGTAGTAGCTTTTCCACTTCCATGCTCACTTCCCTGTTTCTTATCACTGCTTTCAAGGAACCAGCAACCTTTCTTCCTTGTTGTACCTTTTCAAGTACTTCACCCTCTAAACTTCCATTCTTACTCATCACACTACTCAAGTACTTAAACGCACTCACATTTTCCATTTCCTCCTCATCCAACCTCACTATACATTCACTGACTTCACTTCTCTTGATGAACAAAACTTTACTCTTCCCTACATTCACCATTAGATTCCGTTTCTTACACACTCTCCCAAACTCATCTACCAAGCCTTTCAGCTGCCATTCGTCTTCACTTAACAACACTGTATTATCTGCAAACAATAGTACAGGGAGTGAGTTTCCAAACACTGCCCTCTCTCATTAGGGCCGCTCCTACATCAACTGCCTTACCTTGTGCCTCTTTTATAACCCCATCCATATACAGATTGAACAACCATGGAGACATGACACATCCCTGTTCCAAACCAACCTTCAAACACAAATATTCACTCAGTTTACCATCCACACGCACTGCAGCCTTAGCACCCTCATACATACTCTTCACAGCATTCAGCAACTTCCCATCTACCCCATATATTCTTAATACTTTTCACAATCCTTGTAAATCCACCCTGTCATATGCTTTCTCCAAATCCATGAAAGCCGCATACAACTTCTTTCCCTTCTCTAGAAACTTTTCCACTAAAGATCTAAGAATGAATATCTGTTCTACACAGCATCTTCCCCTCCTAAAACCTCCCTGTTCTTCTCCAACTAATTCCTCTGTTATTTCCCTAACTCTGTCAATAAGTATTCTACCATACACTTTTCTTGTTACACTAGGAAGACAAATGACCCTGTGATTACCATACACTTCTTTCTCCCTTTTTCCCTTGTACAGGGGAATAATTATACCTGATTTCCAATCCTCCGGGACTCAACCTTCCTCCCAGGCCAATCTGCACATCTTCCACATCCATTCTACTGCTATCTCTCCCCCATGCTTCAGCATGTCACCACACACTCCATCAATTCCTGGGGCTTTCACCATCTTAACTTTCTTCAACGCTTCCACAATTTCCAACCTACTGATTTCTTCCTCTCTTCTCACATGCCTCCGTCTGCCAGCGATTCCGCAGCCACTTATACTCGCATTACTTTCATTCTCTATGTTCAGCAATTCCTTAAAGTGTTCTCTCCATCTGCTCACTTTTTCTCCTTTCTCCACTAGTAATCTCCTTTCTCCACTTTTTATCTTTCACTCCCACACTAACTCCTTTGACGCTTTAATTTTCAAGTTGATATATATTTTCAAGTCGATATATATAAATGTAGTTCGTCCACTAAATATTGGCAAAGATTTTCGTCCTTTTCCAAAATTGGATAATGCTGCGGTCTTCGTCTTTTTCACAGCACTTCTTCGTGACCAGCACCGCGTTTTAAGTGTTAATTTCCTTACGTAGCTGGGGATTCAAGCTGGGCAGATGGCAACTTTACGCCCATAAAAACTGAACGATGTATACGCACACGCACATACACATACGCACATAAGCACACACGCTGACTTACTGTGTGTGTGGTGTGGTGTGTACGGTAGCGCGATTGGAGAGGGACTGAATGAAGTGCGTTCGCCTAGAGAGATTTGTTTTCCTCTCTCTCTCTCTCTCTCTCTCTCTCTCTCTCTCTCTCTCTCTCTCTCTCTCTCTCTCTCCTTTACCCAACACACATTCAGTTTCTTTGTCTTTAACCTCTCTCTCTCTCTCTCTCTCTCTCTCTCTCTCTCCATATCCCCTTCCGTTCCTTTCTGTGCCCCATTCCATATGACTGAGTTCCGTGCTGCGTTCCGTTCCGTCCCCATTCCATTTAGTGCCCTGCTCCGTTCCGTGTTCCATTCCATTTCATCTAGTTCCGTGCTCCGTTCCGTTCCGTGTCCATTCCATTCCATTTCAATGCTCCGTGACCCATTCCATTCCATTCCGTTCAGTCCCATGCCCTGTTCCGCTCCCCATTCCATTCCAGAGTTCCATGCCCCTGTTCCGTTCCGTGGTCCGTTCCATTCCGTGCCCCCGTTCCGATCCGTTCCCTTTTTTCCCGTGTTCCGTTCCATTCCATGCCTCCGTTCCGTTCCGTGTTCTGTTCCATTCCATGCCTTCGTTCCGTTCCGTGTTCCGTTCCGTTCTATTCCATGTCCCCGTTCCGTTCCGTGGTCCGTTCCATTCCACGCCCCCATTCCCTTCCGTTCCATTCTTTCCCGTGTTCCGTTCCGTTCCCTGTTCGATTCCCGTCAGTGTCAGTCCAGCCACCGTACCGTCAACACGTTCGTTTCGCGTGTGTGTCGGGGATGGGATAGGCCCGAGGAGGAGGGAGGGGCGAGAAGGACGGACCCCCCCCCATCTGCCTAAGGGTTCACTTCTCACGGCCTTTTATTTTTTTTTTAATATCAGTGTAAAAATTCACTGTTTTTTTTATATCAGTGCGAAAATAGTCACGTTTCGTTTTTTTAATATCAGTGCAAAAATACTCTCCTTTTTTTTTATCAGTTCAAAAATAGTCACTCCTCGTTTTTTATCTGAAAGAATAAATACTCTCCATTTTTTTTTAATATCGGTGCAAAAAGTCACTCTTCGTTGTTTTTTTGTATCAGTGCAAAAATAGTCACTCCGTTATTTTTAATCAGCGCAAAAACACTCTCCGTTCATTTTTTTTTTTTTATATATATCTGAAAAAATAGTCACTCTCCGTTTTCTTATATCAGTGCAAAAATAGTCACTCTTCTTTTTTTTAATATCAGTAAAAAAAAAAAAAGTCACTCTTCGTTGTTTAGGAGTTTTGTGCTGCTTCTCAACGTCGCTTTAGCATACACCCAGACCCCCACAGCAAGCAAGCAGCACACCTTTGACCAGCCGGCTGCAATGAAAGTCCAGATTGGGAAGAAAAGACCCCCCCCTTCTTCGAAAAGCCTGGCTACGGGCCTGTGTGAGGTGACCTGGAGAGAGAGAGAGAGAGAGAGAGAGAGAGAGGGGAGGAGCAAATATGTTTATGTACTGAAGTGTGTGTGTGTGTGTGTGTGTGTGTGTGTGTGTGTGTGTGTGTGTGTGTGTGTGTGTGTGTGTGTGTGTGTGTGTGTGTGATCACGTGAAAATGTGTGCGTGCATGTGAAAAAAAAAAAGTTCTCCGGTCAATATCAAGGAATTCCCTTGTCCTGACACGCACACTAACACACCACCACTACCACCACACTCACCACTACCACACTCACCACTACCACCACCACACCATCCCCACCACACCTTCCCCACCATCACCACCACACCTTCCCCATCACCACCACCACACCATCCCCACAACCACCACTATCACCATCTCCACCACCACCACCACCATCCTTACCATTACCACCACTCATCACCACACACACACACACACACACACACACACACACACACACATATCATAGTAAATTTAACCTGACAAAGATCCCAGACCCTTTCAGCTCGGTTGATGGCCAAGTGAAGACAGACTGAAGGGTTAATTTGAGTCGTAACCAAAGAGACTCATTGCTACCTCATAGCTAAGACTCATTAGAATCCATGCACTCACAGTATACCATTCAGCTTGTGAGTGGCCCAGTACCGTCAGATAAAAACAATCTATCTATCTATCTATCTACCTATCTATCTATTTATAGCCAGACGCCTCAATCCAGTACGGGATGGCCACAAACAAATCGCCTCATGTCGCCCTGTCCCCTGTCAATTCGGTGCCCTCCCCCCATCTTACATCCCTGTCTCGCATGTGCCTCTCTACAGTACTCCACCCATCCATCTCATCCTTAGTCTGTCCCTTCCTCTCCCCCCTTCAAAATCACTCACATACACTCTCCTAGTTAGTCTCTCACTCTCCATCCTCTCCACATTGCCAAACCACCTCAATGTATTTCTCCTAACGCTTTCTGTCGCATCCACACCACAACACTCCTTCACCTCCTTATTTGTCAGTCTGTCCCTCCATATTACAAACTGACCATAGAATATAACATACACCACCAATGCATTTCCTTTAGTTACTGTAACCTATTTCACCCTAACACACCTATTAATGCTTTCCAGGTTTTTGTATAATGTAGACTATGAAAAATGCTATGTGGAGGGATGATGAGCAAAGTATATCAGAAGGTTTTTGTATTCAACTAACTTAACCAAAACAGGCAGGAAAAAGTGCGAAAAACCTGCATTCAGTGAGTCCATGATGAGGATAGCACAATACTGCAGAAATCAAAGGCGGTGCGAAAATGTGAGAAAGAAATGGCACATAGTAAGCCTTTTGCATGAATAGCAGAGAACGGCAGAACACTCCTACCATCCACTAATCCCTCCATTCACAGCAGGCAGGAAAAAGTGAGAAGAATCAGCACACTGTCCGTGGTGTGAAGAATCAGCATATAGTCTAGCTGTGGTGTGAAGAATCAGCATATAGTCTGTCTATGGTGTAAAGAATCAGCATATAATCTGTCTGTGGTGTGAAGAATCAGCATATAATCTATCTGTGATGTTAAGAACCAGCATATAATATTATATTTGTGATGTTAAGAATCAGCATATACTCTGTCTGCTAATATAATAGTAACCTCATAGCAGAAAAAAGCGCAAAAAAACTGCATAGACCAGGAGACGGTTACCTTCGTTCACTAATTTCTCAAGGGTGGCAGGAAAAAGTGAGAGAAATCATCGTTTTGTGTCTGTGGTAGGGCTAGTACAATAGTAACCTCATATCAGGAAGAAGTGCGAAAAAACAGCATAGTACAGAAGACGGTTACCTTCATGCACTAATTTCTCCAATCAAACGAGGTAGGAATACTTGCAATAACCAGCACAGTACAGCAGACGCTTCCATTCATCCACCACCGTTCCCAACACACTACCCGAGGGAAAAAGGAAAAGTGAGGCAGCTCCCCCCAACATGGCACCGTCAGGCAGGGAGAAACACAACGCCCAGCGCCACATAGACATGGTCGTGAACGTCGCTGGGGATGTTCTGCTCACCCTCCTAAAATGGGCAACTCCCAACAAGCCTCCTCAGCAAAACATCAACGACTACTTCAAAACCCTCCAGGTTCCCAGGAAAGAACGGGATTTTGACGGAACCCAGAAGGAGAAAATCCGCCGCAACTGTCCCGGATATGAGGACTTCGATGTGTCTCTCCTGTGTAAGTGCATCCTAATCGTCTGCAAATTTGACCCCGGATGGCCGGACCCAAGTGAAGTGCTGGAGGGTCACATCCTAGACATCAAAAAAATAAGGAACGAAGGTTTCCACGGGAAGCTGAGCCTTAGTGATGTGGAGTTTGCCAACAACGTGATGAAGCTGAGGAAGAGTTTGACTGATACCCTGATCGCCGCCAAGGACAGGTTTGCACGGACTGATGCAGAAATAAAAGCTGTGATGGAAAAAATGAACAATGGACTTGACGATATATTTCTGGAGGTCCTCGGTGCTGAGGACCTGCTGAGAATTAATGGTGACAGCATCAAGATGGACCTGGTTAACAATAGCAAGTCAATGCTCAAGAAAGCCATGGAAAATTCAAAGTATTTTGACCCACTGCATTTTGTGACCGACACAGGACTAAGGCTGGATGTACAAAAGGTCTTCACAAGTATCACACTGACTAAGCCTAATACAAAAGAACCCGGGAAAGAGACAGATTACACGGAACTTCTGACAACGACCGCCAAAATAACATCACAGCCACAAATACTGATCTTGCAGGGACTGGCAGGAAGTGGGAAGTCCAGCCTGTTGATGCTGTTAGCGCAGGAGTGGTTGAACGGCACCCACACCATCAAGAACCTAGATCAGTATGACCTACTGCTGAGGGTTCTGTGCAGACAATCTCACCTCAGCTCCATCTCTGATTTGCTTAGGGAAATGCTGCCGGACTTCTACCTCAAGTATGGTAGCCTGACACTGCCCATCATCAAGACGTGTCGTCTCTTGTTGCTAATTGATGGACTGGATGAACAAAACAACTGCTCACGTAAACTTATAAAGACCCTTATTGATGAGCTAAGTGACAGCCCAACCAGTATGCTCCTCTGCACTTCAAGGCCAGAGTGTGTCACTGAGTTTAAAAGGAACATTCAAGGGTACAAAATAATAAACAAAGAGCTCACAGGTGTACCAAAGAAAGAAAGGTCGGAATTTGTCCGGCGTTATCTCTATGAATTCAGGCCAAACGCCAACATAAACAATTTGATGGAGAGAGTTGGGTCAATGTGCGACAGGGAACACTTCAGATTGCCACTGAACCTTGTATTCATGGCATGGCAGTGCATCCATGACCCTGACAGTGTTCATGAAGGCAACACTCAAACCAGCCTATACTACTGGGCACACCAGCTGGGGCTACAGAAGCTGATGGCACGACTAACTGATCGAGGTATTAACACCTACACCACTCAGTTGAAGACACTGGTGTATGAGGTACTGTGCCTCACCATGTTTGAGGCCCTCGCCCACGATCAGCTGTTCCTCAGTGCCCAGGCAGTGAAGCAGCTCAGAGACGGATGTGAAGCACGAGGGCTGCCGCATCAAGAGGTGCTTTCAGCCCTCCTCACCATGGTGCACACCTGGACGCCACAGGGAGTGCTGGAGCAGTACTCGGCGCCACACAAGGGAATGCAGGAACACCTTGCTGCGCTACACATCGTGGAAACAATTAGGTCTCAGATGGGGTCAAGCATCTCATCGCTCTTCACCAAAATGGGGGTAGAAATAGAGGCCAAGTTTCAAAACCTGCTGCAACAGGTGCTGGGGCTGCTGTACCTACACCTACCACCCCAGCAACCCCAGACGGAGATGGTGGTGCGGGAAGCTGTGGACCTGTTGGCAGCAGCAGGGGTGACCGACCAGCATCGGTGGATGGACGTCCTGGTGGACACCAAGGTCGCCAACACCGTCCTCACAGCTGTTGCCAACTACTTCCCTAAGGGTCAGCAGGTGCGACTGTGGGTGACAGACATCCACGCCCGAGCATACGTCCATTTGTTGCCCCTCCTCCCACGCACACAGGTCATAGTAGAACTCACAGGTGACCCAACAGGCCTTGAGGACCTCTGGCCTGCCCTCACTACCCACCACTGCAGGCTGGTAGGACTGTGGCAGCACTTCTACCATCCCCACCTGACACCCCCAGATATGGAACCTCTCCTTCGCCAGGTGTTTGAGAGTAGTGAGAAGCCCATCTCAGACGGCAGGTATTACAAACACCCATATTTCTCAACTTGTCAAGTACCAGGTACCGTACAATATCTTTTTGTAAAACCTTATGATGCTGGAGAGGAACCCCTTCAGGTGGTGGCGTTAATATAACTGAACGGCTTAAATACCCGATTATACAAAAGACCATCATTTCCCTCCCTAACCTATCCGCCAACCGAAGGATGACAGACTGCCAAAGAAGGGCAAGTTCAGCCTTCAGTTCACTAGGTTAACGTTCAGATGACTCTGAGGTTTCAACTACTACCAGTAGCTAACCTATTCTAACTTAATGAACCATACCAGCACAGCACACAAAATATTTGTAGTACTGAGCCCGTCTCAGTCCTCAGGTTATACAAACACCCATCTTTCTTAACAGCTATAGTACAGTGTCTCCTCATCATACTTGATCTAATCTATCCTGCCATTTCCCACAATATCCAAATAAAACCTACTCCAGTCACACTTAATCAAGCCCAATCTAATCTAACCTATCCTAACGCAGTCTAACCTAACCATATCCCATACATCCAGTCTGACCTAACCTATTTTAACCCAACCCATCCTAACTTAAACCCAAATAACCTACCTCAGCCTACCCTAACCCAACCTAATCGAATCTAACCCCAAACAACCTACCCGAATCCAATCTAACCGAATCTCACACAACTTCACCTACACCCACAAAAATTAATTCAACCTACCTACCTACCCTAACCCAATCTAACCAAACCTAGTCCTATACAACCTAACATAACCTACCCAACCCTACCCTAACCCAACCTAATCTAAGCTAACCTAGCCCAATACAACCTAACTCAACTTACCCAACCCTACCCTAACCCAACCTAACCTAACCTAACCCTGACAGATGCGGTGTGGGCCTACAAGTGTTTTATGGGTGCCTGACTCCATCCCTGGCCTGGGCATTACCAAAGAATATCACCAAACTTAGACTGGCAATCTGTTCCAACGATCAAGTCAGCCTTATTCCTGCTCTCCATGAACTCCCTAACCTGGGCTCCCTTTGTGAGTCTTTTTTTTAAGTTTCTCCTTTTGTCCTTTTCTCTCCTATCTTTCTGTTCAGCCGCGGTGGCTCAGCAATCATCGTCGCCGATTGCAAAGCTGCCGGCCCGTAAGTGCCTGGGTTCGAATCCTGGTGCGGGCAGCTGGTGTCACTCAAGTGTTCATTCACCCTTAATGGGCTGGTAAGTAAAATGAGTATCGGTACCCTGGGTAATACCTAGGGAAGGTAACTGTGGTACCGTAACCTGGATGATGCAGTGGCCTTGCATCCCTTGATAGATATTGGGTACCGTAAAAAAAATCTGCCACAGGTTCAATGGCCCAAGTTACGGAGATGAGCACTGAGGCTAAGCGCCGCAAGGCGTCGGTCCCCACCTTTACCTTTACTTTCTCTCTCTCTCTCTCTCTCTCTCTCTCTCTCTCTCTCTCTCTCTCTCTCTCTCCCTCTCTCTCTCTCTCTCCCTCTCTCTCTCTCTCTCTCTCTCTCTCTCACTAGCTCAGTGGTTTGTGTGTTCTTTCTTGCATTTGCCATTTCTCGTATTCTGCATCTTGTGTTCAGTCTATTTCCTGTCTCCCTCTAGGCATTCACGTCACCTCCGCCGTCAGTAGGTCCTACCTCCGCCACCGCCTACCGGATATACGGGCAGGCAGTTACAGTCAAGGGGTCGTGCTTTATATCCCGGACGCTGCAGAAGGAGGCGAGGAAGAAGCTGCTAAAACGGCCCAAGCTCTCTGTCCATGTAAGAGTGGGTAAGTCCGTCCCTGTGTCTCATCCTTCAACTTTATATCCTTTTCTATGGCTTGCTGCTTCACACTTTATTTTTTATTTTTCTATTGTTTGCTGCTTCATCTTTTAATTTTACATATTTTGCTATGGCTCGCTGCTTCATCTTTTAATTCTATATATTTTTCTGTGGCTTGCTACTTCATGTTTCTTTCAATATATTTTCTGTGGATTGCTGCTTCATGTTTCTTTCAATATATTTTCTGTGGATTGCTGCTTCATGTTTCTTTCAATATAACGGTATTTTACCATGGCTTGTTTCAGGCTTAATATCTACATCTTTTTCTATGTCTTGCTGTTTCACGTTTATTTCCACATCTTTTTCTCTTCATCCTTTAATTTTATATATTTTTCTATGTCTTCCTGTTTCACATTCATTTCCACATCTTTTTCTATGGCTTGCTGTTTCACGTTTATTTCCACATCTTTTTCTATGGCTTGCTGTTTCATGTTAATTTCCACTTTTTTTTTTTATGGCCTGCTGTTATTAACCAATCCCTCCTTTCAGATATCACAGTATCCATTTCCCACAAGGCCAGTTGGATTCAGGTGGCTGGCGGAAGGTTTTGGATTCACTGGGACGAGAGGATGTCAAAGTTAAGGCAGCCATTTGGATTCCCGAGGAGAATGGCGGCAGCAAGGACGAGAGAAGTCAATTGCAAGCCCTCGCACTAAGAGTACTGGGGGTTCGGTTGATCTGGTGGGTCTCTCTCTCTCTCTCTCTCTCTCTCTCTCACACACACACACACACACACACAAACACAACGTATTGGGGTAAAGTTGTTGACAGAAGCGCTCTCTCTCTCTCTCTCTCTCTCTCTCATCTAACAATATAAACTAACCTAAATTAGTCCAACCTAAACTAACAGGTTAATTTTCCTACTCTAACCTATTCTAGCATAATCTAATTTAGACTGATCAACTTAGTCCATCCTAGTATCATCTCCTCTGATCTAACATACTGTAACCTAACCAAAGACTGATTTAGCTACCCTAGACTGTCCTAGTATATACAAACCTATCCTAACCCAGTCCAACCTGATTTAATCCAAGTCTTACCTATCCTGACCTAATCTACCCTAGTACTGCCAAACTAAAACGAAGCCAAACCTAACCTAACCTAATCGAACATAACCTGACCTAATTTAACTTAACCTAACCTGACCTAACCTCATCTATCATAACCTGACCCAATCTAACTTAACCTAACCTAACCTAACCTAAGCTGATCTAACTTAACAGGAGCAGCTTCAGGAATTGGCAAGACTAGCGAGCCTAAGCCCCATCAAAAGCTCAAGGAAGGCTTTTTCGACCTGTAGGGGTTTGATACAGCCTTCCTTAACCCCTTCACTACGAGAGCTCTGCCCTAAGCTGCATAAAATCGTCTGGAGGTGGCAAGAATGAGGGATTAAAATATGGGAATCAAGAGCTTAAGTCATCGAATTCAAAGGGGTAGTGGTGGTGGTGATGATGATAAAGATGATGATGATGATGATTAGTATTATCATTATTACTAGTATCACTACTACTACCGTACTATTATTATTATGCTGATGATGGTGATGATATACTTTTCATATTCCCTGTGATACTCTGTGATATTTATTAGCATATTCTGTAACACACAGCTAGATATTCTGCATAAGATATTGTTTAAAATACTGCAAAAAACATGGTGTGATACTACATGAGAATTTGCTCAAGATATTATTTATTATACACTCTAACATGCTGCCTAAGATACTGATTGTAATATTGCACAAGTATGATATACGAGTATAAGATAATGTTTGTGATATTTGTACAGTTACCCCAAAAAGTGATGGCAGAGTTTCAGATTGCTTCGGTCACTCTGTACTGTATGTGCATTACTGCTGAATGAAAACTTTTGGATACGCTGCCATCATTTCTTTGGGCGACTGTATCTTCTTAAATAATTTTAGTGAGACTCGCAGAACATTGAAAAAATATATACCGGTATACTGTTGACAATACTGTCCCATAAAAATTATAAATATTAACTCGGTACCTTCTTTTATTTTCAATATCCATCTAAATTTACCTTCAATCCTCCCACCGCGTCTGGTCATAATCGGATCAATTGTTTTGGAGAATCATGTGACAACCACCTGCCTGATTCTCAACCATTTCATCAAATCTGGTTATAATCGGATCGAAAGTAAGCTATAACACACACACACACACACACACACACACACAACGATACAATATCCCCACCGAACTTTCAACATTGGGGGGGGGAGGATTTCACGCTCGACAGAAATCTAAATAAACTTTATTCATTTAATATCTTTATCCTTCATCAAATGAGTGTTCAGATTTTATTACTAGTCACCCTGCCTTACTCCAGACAATATCCAGGAAACTCGTAGCCAAAGAAAGGGTTAGTCGTTGATTATGTTCTAGCTACTGGAAGGTAAAATATTCCATTTTATTCTTACTATCAATCATTATGCAAAATCTGGCTGCTTGGAACAGACATTTTAAACTGCGGGACTTAAATACAGCATTCAGTAACTCTGACAATTATTAAAAGTTTCCTGTAAGCTTAATAACATTATGCAGACGTGCAAGAATGAAATATACAGGACTCATCGTTGTGAAACAGGTGAAGTAGTCTTCAGCTATGGAAGCTTTAAGGGTCTGCATGCTTTGTCTAACACCAGACAACAGCATCCTATAAAGGAAAAGAGATTAATGCTACCGCTGTATGATTTTACTCGTTATGAGGAATTTGTTTGCCGGACAATTAAATGAATTATACTTTGGCTAACGAAAGAGAAATTTACTCATTTCAGGAGTAATTATCACCCGGCATAAAAAATGAGATTTGTTCAGGCTATCACCAGATGATTTTGTCACAAAGAGGGAAACCCATGCCTATCCAAGATTAACAAGCCTGCATAACTAGTGTATGGTCTGAAGTATGAGTTTTTGCTCCGGCTAACACCAGACGAGTGTGACAAACTTCTGATTATTTCACTCTTTAAATGGATATCCCTCGTGGAACAATGAGGCAAAGTTAGTTTCATACGCCATATGCTTTGATTTGTATCTAAAACACCTCCACTTCTTCTTACATCAACATCCGACCTACAGAAGTTCTTACGTAAAATATCACTGCATTACGAATCAAAGCAATTTCCATGGGGAGACAGGGAAAATAATCGTATTGAGGTGTGTGTGTGTGTGTGTGTGTGTGTGTGGATGGGTGGGTGGGTGGGTGTAGGTGTGTGTATGTGTGGGTGGGTGTAGGTGTGTGTTTGGGTGGGTGGATGTGTGTGTGGGTGGGTGGGTGTGATAAAGGATCGAGTAATACAATGCTTTACCCTCTGCATTACCCTTACCCTCTATTTCTTCAATAATCACTAGCACTCCACCATCCACTCTCCCTTCCGCTAATGGTAAGAAATGAACCCTTTGACTCGGTTCACTAGGCCTGTCCGAAAGGTTCAAATCTAGAGGAAACCGGAGAGGGGAGCTAAATTTAATCTTATGTCTGTTCGTTTTCCGACTGTAATTATGCGAAACACTGCATTATTTTTTTTTCCATATAATCACGTTTTCAGCATGATCTCGTCTATTAATATTACTTCAGTTTTACATGTTAGTCTTGAGTTTAAGGGCTATAATAGAGAGAAATATATAGCAGGCAACTGGTGACCACGACTAGGGACTCTAGGGAGCTGCCACATTCACAGGTTGGCCGGAGGAGGGAGGATAAGTACACCTGGCCGCAATTGCACACAACTTACAATGGGGCACACACATGAGCCAGAGAGTACCTGAACGAGCATACGGCACAAGTCCATAAATCTGGATACGGCGCGTGAGTGGTGACGCGTGATGGTGACTCACGTAAACACAGGTGAGTCACAGGTGGATAGGGGTGTGTGTGTGTGAGTCCCCAAACGCACCCTCACGCAGTTGACAGTGGACGGTGTTGGTGAGTGTGTGGGTGTATTGGTGGTGAGATTAGCAGTGGTGTGTGTGTGTGTGTGTGTGTGTGTGTGTGTGTGTGTGTGTGTGTGTGTGTGTGTGTGTGTGTGTGTGTGTGTGTGTGTGTGTGTGTGTGTGTGTGTTTATTTTACAACGATGTTTAAAAGTGAAAGTCAACAACGGGAAGTGATAGTTGGCTGAATGATAACAAAGAAAACAAATCACAGTTCAAGAAAGCTGAGTCGATTAAAAAAAAAAAAAAAAAAAAACATGAAAAAGGGCAATCTTGCAAGAAACTTAAGCTATTGAAAGTTTGATTGTAAAGTGTTTGGTAGTATGAACGAAGATTAAAAAAAAAAAAAAAAGGCAATCTGAAATAACATTTAAACTCAAAAAAGTGTGCTAGTGAACAGTTTTGGAAGCTGTACGAATCAAGGTATTAAAGAAAGTCAATTATATACGCAGCTTAAGGTACAGAGAGTTGGCTGTAAAATGCTTCGTGGTGTCAGAAACAATGACAAGAAAAGCTAAAATATATGTAACTTTAGCCCAAGAAAGTGTGATTTTAAAGTGCTTGGCTTCTGTATGAGTGAAGATAAAATACAGTAAATGGCAAACAGTCCTTACCACAACTAAAAGAAAACTCACAAATACATCTTCTAAATAGTATATACATGTCGGATGCTAGAGCACTGAATGGCGACTTGCTATATTCCATTTACGCTAACTTGGCCTAAAACTGCTATCTCTCCATCCTGAAAGCCGAGTTGCGACAATAGATTAACACTACAATACAATGCTAGTCACGAAGAAGTGCGATGGATGTTATGCTCGTTTTATTTAAACTTGGCCTAAAATTGCTCTCTCCCCATCTTGAATCCCGAGATACGACAATGGAGTAACACTGGAATATGCTAGTCACGAAGCAGTGCTATGGACATTATACTTGTTTTACGATAACTTGCCCTAAAACTGCCATCTCACCATCTTGAACAGCCTACCATGTTGTGACAATAGATTAACGCTAGAATACGATGCTAGTCACGTGAAAGTGCTATGGAAAGGATACAGAGCTGTTGCAATGTCTTTTTCTGCCACTGAGCTACGTGAAATAAGGCAAAAAAAAAAAAAATATGGGCCAAGTTAGGTGAAAAGAGCACTGCGAGCTACGGCACGTGAAATAAGATGCTAAAGGACAAAAAATACGCTGCAAAAGGACGAAAAAATACGCTGCACAAGGATGAGAAATAAGCTGCAAAAGGATGTGAAATAAGCTGCAAAAGGACGAGAAATAAGCGGCAAAAGAACAAGAAGTATAATACAAAAGGACGAAAAATTAGCTGGAAAAGGACGAAAAATTAGCTGGAAAAGGATGAGAAATAAGCTGGAAAAGGACGAAAAATAAGCTGGAAAAAGGACGAGAACTAAGCTGGAAAAGGACGAGAAATAAGCTGGAAAACGACGAGAAATAAGCTGCGAGACGAAAAATTAGGCGCTAAGGACGAAAAATAAGGCGCAAAAGGGACGAGAAATAAACCGGAAAAGGACAGAAATCTGGGCCAAGTTAAGGTGAAAGGAGTACAATGAGGGAGTTACTTTTCCAACCCAGCCCGGAAAAACCCACCCACCACCACACCCTCACAGATTTGATCGATATATTGATTACTGTGGCTGTGTTGTGCTTTATTTATCGGTGACCCTTTTACGCTATGAGTTGTGGGGTGGTGGGGTGTGTGGTGTAATACGTCTGATTGGTGGTGTGGTGTGGTGTAATACGTCTGATTGGTGGTGTGGTGTGGTGTGGTGTAATACGTCTGATTGGTGGTGTGGTGTGGTGTGGTGTAATACGCCTGATTGGTGTGGTGGGGTGTGTGATGCAATAAGTCTGATTGGTGGTGTGGTGCAATACGTCTGACTGGTGGTATGGCGTGGTGTAATACGTTTGATTGGTGGTGTAGTGTGGTGTGGTGTAATACGTCTGATTCGTGGTGTGGTGTGGTGTGGTGTGGTCTGGCGTGGTGTAATATAGTGTAGTGTAGTGTAGTGTATTCGTAGTGTAGTGTAGTGTTCTTATTCTCCACATTCTTTTCAGTAAGGATGTCAACGGAGAAGGGCAGCAAGACAGCATGGCAAAGTCAGTTCACTAACCCAAATCAGCGGCTGGGATCCTTACTCCTCTCACCACGCCTGGCTGACCTCACCATCACCTTCCCCGGACACCATCACAGCCTCAAGGTGCGTATCACCACCACCATCATCATCATAATCATCGGTATCACCATCATCATCTTCATTCTCATCATCTTAAATCCCGTCATCATCACCTGCTTCTCTTCATCATCAGCATCATCATTACCATCACCACATTATTTGCCTCTTCATTATCGTTTCTTAGGTATAGTGTATCATCGTCTTCGGTGTAATATATCATTATCACCAGTATAATTATTATCATCATCATTAGTCTACCATCATTTTCACTACAGTATCATAATTAAAACCATCATCATCATCAAAATCGTCACCACCGCCACTACCGCTATTACGATTTATATTGTAAGTCATCATCATCATCATCACCCTTATTATAGAAAATTGAATGAGTGACGCCTGAGATAAAACAAACACATCCTCTACCATAACAAACCCCGTGCAGTCGATACGAAACTAACCCCTCTCTCCCAACCCTCCAGGCCCACCGACTCGTCCTGGCCATGAGTTCACCAGTATTCGAGGCCATGTTATACGGCCCCCTCGCTGAGCCGGGCCCCGAGGTTTCACTCCAAGGGGACCCTCCGGAAGCCTTCAACTGGCTATTGGATTATATGTACAAGGGAAGCTGCAGTTTTGTGGATGTGAGGCGATGTGTGCAGGTGTATCATTTGGCGTCCAAGTATCAGATGGAGCCCCTAATTATACTGTGTTCCGGGGTAAGATATACATACGAGTACCGGGTAGAGAGAAAGAATAAAACATTGTACAGTACACATATAGGCTACAACTCACTCCCACCCCTTTGCCTCCAGTACCTACGCTCTCAACTCACCGCCACCAACCTGCCGGAGATGTACGACACGGCTGTACTACTTGAGGACTCCATGCTACTACACCGGTGTGCTCAGGTGAGTGTGTGTGTGTGTGTGTGTGTGTGTGTGTGTGTGTGTGTGTGTGTGTGTGTGTGTGTGTGTGTGTGTGCTTACGCCGTGTGGATCTTTTGTGTGCTTGTGTGTGTGTGTGTGTGTGTGTGTGTGTGTGTGTGTGTGTGTGTGTGTGTGTGCTGTAGATCTTAGGTGTTTGTGTATGTTCTTGTCGTGTGGATCTTGCATTTGTGTCAGTGTTCGTTTTACTCCATGTGCATTTGTGTCGGCTTGAGTATACAGTATATGTTTCTAGTTAGCAGATGAGCTCAGGTATGTTTGTTTGATGGGGGGAGGTGGAAAAATTATGTGGGTATGAGTTAGAGGGTAGATCGATGTGTATGTGTAAGTGGGTCGGTCGATGTGTGTATGAGTTAGTGGGCATTTCGATGGGTGTATGTGTGTGTGAGTAGGTCGATGTGTGTATGTGGGTACGTCAATGTTTGTGTGTGCAATACGTGGGTAGGTCGATGTGTGTGTGTGTGTGTGTGTGTGTGTGTGTGTGTGTGTGTAATTCACCGGGTCGGTCAGGATCACTTGATGGTCGTGATCGTCAGCTTTTACCCTCCCAGAAGGGAGCTGAGAGCTCATATAGTCCGATCTAAGGGCAAGGCTGTGACCTTCACAAACGCACACACCCGTCCCCTTGCTCAAGGGGGACAGTAACCACCCACTTCGTCAGTGAAACTTTTCGCAACCTGAGCGAAGCGCGAACTCCCGTCTACCAGATGGCAAGCGAGAACGTTACCACTGCACCAACGAGCGGTGTGTGTGTGTGTGTGTGTGTGTGTGTGTGTGTGTGTGTGTGTGTGTGTGTGTGTGTGTGTGTGTGTGTGTGCCAATGTATGTAATAGATAGGTGAATGAAAATTAATGAGACAGACAGACAGACAGACAGACGGACAGAGACAGACAGAGAGAGAAACACGAAATCATGCTTACCCCAAACTTGAAAACAAACTCAATTACGGTACTTTACTTATTTTACTCTAACTTGGCCAGATTTTCGTCCTTTTGCCGCTTATTTCACGCAGCTCAGTGGCAGGAACAGACACTGCTTGGGCTCTGCATCAATATACTTTTCTACCTGTGCCCCAGTCAGGTGCTAATCAAATCTCCCTTACCTATGTGAGTCAGGTGCTATTTACTCATTTCCCCTACCTGTGTGAGTCAACAGTTAATATCCTCCACTACCTAGGCATGAGTCAAATGCTAAGTGATTGTCCTAGCTACCTGTATTCTAATTTTCTCTCCTACGAGTCGGGTATTAATTAACCGACTCTCCTACCTGTATGAGTCCCAGATACTGTACTATCTGTATGCTATTAATTTACTCTTACGTCAC
Organism: Coenobita brevimanus; assembly: GCF_032717465.1. Taxonomy (NCBI): domain Eukaryota; kingdom Metazoa; phylum Arthropoda; class Malacostraca; order Decapoda; family Coenobitidae; genus Coenobita; species Coenobita brevimanus. The sequence goes on along the minus strand of NC_137030.1, from coordinate 4,245,017 downwards.
CTGTATGAGTCAGATGCAAAATTAACTAACTCTCCCGCCTATACGAGTCAGGTACACTTATACTGTGCTACCTGTAAATAAATTTCTCTCTTACCTGTATACGATTCAGGCACTAGTGAACTGATTCTCCCACCTGTATGAGTTAGGTAGTAAATCTGTGCTGCCTGTATGATATTAATTTTGTCTCCTACCTGTACACGAGTCAGGTATTAATTAACTAACTCTCACCTGTATGAGTCAGGTATACTGTACTACCTGTATGCTGTTAAATTACTCTCCTACCTGTATACGAGTCAGATGCTAATGAAGGGACTCCCACCTGTATGAGTCAGGTATACTGTGCTACCTGTACGCTATTAATTTTCTCTCCTACCTGTATACAAGGCAGGTACTAATTAACTGACTCTCCCACCTTTATGAGTCAGGTAGTGGGTCATTCGCCCCGTGCCGTGCTGACCTCTCCCCATCTAGGCCGACTCACCCGCCCAGCCCTGACCCACCTGCTCACCCACCCCCTCCACATCGCATCAGAGGTCACGCTATTCAACGCCATAGTCACCTGGTAAGAGGCTATGATGGGGTCACCGGGATACTGAGCATTAGTTTGTGTCTTTAAAGGTCATCGTAAGAATCGGTACCTAATTTGCCCTCAAACTGTTCGAAATTTACTTTACTGAATGAAGCGAGTTAGCCCGATATCATAAACATTTATTTACTTCTCTAAGTGAATGATTCTGATCTGAGCTCTTTCCCTGTTGGCGATGATTCTGCACATTTCGAACATTTGTTTTTACACACACACACACACACACACACACACACACACACACACACACACACACACACACACGTTTTGAACAGCAATGCTGTATGCTTACACAGTCCGGGCTTGTCTACGAAAGTACCGTCTCCTGCAGCATCTCCATCACGCCCCAGGACCTTGAAGCCCCTTTTCTGATCCCCCTCCCTCCCTCTCTCTCTTGGGGGGAAGGCCTCCCACCAGGGGTTCTGCCACTCACGTCCAGATTTTTGCTCTGTTTTACCAGCTTGTAATTAAGTTCAGGAACGGAAAACTTTATGGAAAAGTAGTTCAGTACTCCAAGCCTCCTGTGACTCTCTCTCTCTCTCTCTCTCTCTCTCTCTCTCTCTCTCTCTCTCTCTCAGCTAAAAATAATCATCTGGTTTTAGTTAAATACAATGCCAGTTACCCAAGTCGTGAGAGGATTAATGATATTCATCTCACGCTACTGTAACCTCAACTGAGTAAAATCGTTGGTTGTTCGCTGTCATAAAGTCCTCGAGTTATCCCGATTATTAGTTAGTTATAAGGTAATAAAGATTACGTTCAAATAAGTCAGACTAGTATACTGAAGCTTGGACTGTTCTGCTGACCTGTATTGCTCTCTCTGTATCTAGGGGTGAAGCTCAAGGTATGGTGGATAAGGAGCTACGTGAGGTCATCCTGGACTTCCTGCCTATGGTTCGCTTCCTATCCATGAGCACGGACGAGTTTGTGGAGCACGTGATGCCCTCAGGTGTGCTCACGCTGTTGGAGGCAAGTTCGATCCTCATGAACATCAAAGCAGTGAAGGACATACCGCTACCACCACTGTGCAACCTGGTACGGGAGGCCAGACTGAGCTACGATGCCCAGCTTTTGAGGAAAATCGTCTTGGCCACCACACACAACTTCCCAAAGACCAAGAAGCACGCGAGGGGGAGCATATTCGTCCACGGCAACCAGGAACAGCTGCTGGTGACCAATTTGAAGTCGGCAGGGACGCTACAGGTTGGCAAGATCGAGTGTAAAGCGCTCAACCCTAGCACTGGCAGCGCTCTGGTTAGCATTAAAGACAGTCAGGGTAATCTAATAGGGAGTACTTCTACGGATGGCCCCCTGGCGGAGTTCAGTGCCCCCGTGGCCATCTCAGGGGATGTGTACAGCGTGACGGTGGCCATGGAGGGGCACTGGCCACGGGGGGATCTGGGGGACTTCCTTGCCACTGAAGACGAGGTGAGACTCAGTGGAAGGATGGCGTACACGGAGGGTCGCTCTGGCTCTCTCATTCTACACTTCTGGGCCTTTAACTGAACTATACTCTGGTCATTTTAGCGCGGTGTAACCTTGTCATCTTTAAACTATACTCCGTTCACTTTAATTCACACCTAAGAACTCTCACTGCACGCACTTCTACACCCATATTCTTGATACAGTTACAGTCCACATACATAATTACACACTTTAGTTATTCCATGTACAAATTAGAACCCATATTCTTGTCAGTAACGTAATCATATGCACATTCAGATGCCAGTCCTTTATGTAGCCTATGCATCTGGTCTTCCTCTGTATTTCCTTCTACCTATGACTACTCTCTTGAGTGCAGCCTAATGTGTCCAGACATCTCGAAATGAACTGATAACTGAAGCAGTACCATGAGTTCATGTCTATTTTTTTTATTTACTTAACCCTAATAAAATGAAGATTATTGATTAATTTTCCCATGCTGTTTTTCATACATTATTCAATTCCATTATTTAATTCAAGTTTTAAACATAGCCTACTTCCAACAAACTCATTAACAGTATTTTCTAAGCTAGTATCCGTAACCATTTTAATAAGCGTCACTGATAAAACAAATGTGCAAACAGCTGTTGAAAAATGAAAAACATCGCATTATGCCGATATACAGCATATGAAGTTTTTACTTGAAGAAACATTTTTTGGGATCACTGACAGAATAGCAAATCTGATTAGTTAATATTTCGGGAAAGTTTTTTATCAAAGAAAACTGGTTCTGTTGCGTTGTTTAAGGAATAACTTTATTAAATTTTCACACTCTTGAGGACTGTATCACCACCCCTTTGTTCTGATGTTTAATTCCCCTAACTGAATATGAGAGAGAGAGAGAGAGAGAGGTGAAAAGTCTTGTTAACATTTTTATCTGCCTGTCAAACGATTTCATTCAACTGAGCTACGTCTTTGGAGCCTGAGAGTGTTAATCCTCGTCTGGTCGGTTCAACTCTGTATTCATTTTTTTTTTTTTTTAACCGGGAAGAAAATGCACTTGACAGGCTGATGATGCCTGGCTGAATGCAACATGTCCGAATAACATTTACTAACCCAAATTTCCCCCTCAGATATATGATGTCAATTAATAATGCTAATGAGTAGAGATTATGAAGTAATAGGGCCAATCATCACCAACCTGTCAAGCGCATCTTCGCTTCGACTTAAAAAATACAAAAATAAAAAAAGAGTATAGTATTTCAGCTAACGCCAGACGATTTTATTCAGCTAAGAGTGTGTAAAAGAAGCCTGGGAGTGTTAATACCTAGATATATCCGGGTACTCAAGTAATGACAGCTTTTAGTGGTTACCCAATGAGATCTTACTAATTATCTAAAGGACACTACCAATAGGCATAACAATTAACAATTAAAAAATAACCAATAAATAAGCCTAAAAAAAACAATAACCAATTCATAAGCATAACAATAAAAAATAAATAACCGATTAGCATAACAATCAATAAACAAAATAAAAAAACGATAAATAAGCATAACAATGAACAAAAATTGAATAACCAATAAGACAGCAATCAATAAAAAAATAAATCAATATAAATCCCCTAATAAACAAAATACACTAAGCCACACAACTACAGTCTAAACACAATAAAAAATAATGAAAATGGAATAAGCACTAATCAAAACCAAACAAAATAATGTCCTAAAACCTTGCCTAACCCATTGAACCCAGTGATTTCTTTTCATTCATTCTTATTTTCAGATATTTTTGTTCAACTTAAAGCCCTTTCGTTCTGATAAAGTAAATGAAGGTTGTAACTCCTAATTTACTGATTAAAAAAAACAAAATCTCTTGCTAAATAAAACCTCTCTCTCTCTCTTCCGGACCTTAAGTGGGTGAGTAACAGCTTGTATTAACCGTTTTCCATGCTGGCTAAGTACAAATAAGAATGGTAACACTAGAAAAAAAATGCATGCAAAAGTCACGGTGTCAGTGTTTGTGTGTCAGTAAGCCACCGATCAATCCAACTGGGTGCGAACATAGCCTAGACCAGCATTTAAGAGGACATACTACCAACACCAACTTTAAAATATACGGTAAAGTTGATTCTGAACTCGTGGTAAGCGCATCGCGAGACGAGTACGTTACCACCGAACCACCGCAATTACAAAATATCATAGGTCATCGTAGTGTAGTGGTTAACTGAGATCTTCCCTTCGACGAGTGAAATCTTAGTGGCGGAGTGAATCGCTTAGAGAGAGAGAGAGTAGGAGGAGGAGGAGGAGATTTCGTTGACCAATACATAGGCAAGAAACCACCAAATGTTACTACAACTACCGTCATCATCACACACGAGCCGATAATGTTGGTATCGATATAAGATCGAAAAAGGAAAAGACGTAAAAAAAAAAAAAATACGATCAAAAAAGAAAAACGGAATGAAATAAATCGAAAGATGAATAGCTCTTATCAAAACAATACGCTTGTGTACCAGTTTCATTAAGCCTCCACGCATAATAATAATAATAATAATGTAAAATGAACGTTTGGGGTCGGCTTACCTTCTTCGACACGCACCTTTGCACCCAGCCTCCCGCGTGATCCTTCTCGTCGAACTGATCACTAATTTTCTTGTTACCACCAACCAGTTTCGTTATGTCCACTATCACCGCACTCGCCGCAAGTTCCGAAGTGGCGCTGTAGTTTTAAAGTCGCATAATCCTCCGTTAAGTATCAGTTTTAGCGTTTCAGCCAACATTAGCACCTCAGAGACACGCACGCTCATACCCCCCGCCGACTCAGTGTGTACTGACCACTTCTTGATAAGACTTTGAAAGAAGAGGCTCATGATATGGCAACACTCAGAATTTCAAAAGTCACATTAATTTAATTTGTTACATAGCGGTATTTATATTATAGGTGGGTAATTCTATTGTACAGAGAACATAGTCAAACTGTATCTCAGTTCCACAAAGTCAGCTAATTCATAAATGTAATGCCTTAAACATTTGAAAATATAAATTTGAATGGTGAGATGACATCGAGAGGTTACCAGACAGTGCAATTTCGTTACGTGTTTACATAATAAATGTTTTGAGTTACCAATGTTTTATTTGCTGATGAATGAAGATGTTCAGCCTTAGAGAGAGAGAGAGAGAGAGAGAGAGAGAGAGAGAGAGAGAGACTTTAGTCGGTTAGGACGTATCTTAATGTTTAAAAACTCGGAAAATAGGCTGAGATAGAGGGAGAGAGACTTTAGTCGGTAAGGGCGTATCTTAATGTTTAAAAAGTTCATTAAGAGAGAGAGAGAGAGAGAGAGAGAGAGAGAGAGAGAGAGAGAGAAACTCTGTAGCAAGTCAAAATATGTGCGAGTTCTTGAGACTGATTTAAGAATGAATAAACTGCACCGCCGTTACTCCGACCGGTGCGTTCTAACCACTATGCCACCACGGGTTTTAAATTTCCTTGGGCCGTAATCTCGTCGGGTAAAGAGGCTCCTTAGCACCTTTTCTGTAGCGATTTATTTTTGGATTTCTCTTTTTATCTTATATATGCAGTGGCGATGTTGGAAGGATTTATATAACAAAATCGAACAGTAGGGTGTAATAAGGAAAATAAATTGCCTAGGAATAAGTGTTTGGGGGCTTAACCGATGAACATACGGACACTTATTATTTATTTCCTTTTAGTATGTATATTGTTTGCATTAATAGTAAAACGAATATTTCCCCTCTCCTGGTTGCCTATTCTCTGGCGATTTATTTTGCCTAAAGGAGGATTACATTCAACTGAAAGTCATAGGAGCCGAAGGGTGAAATATGGTACTATTAAGAGAGAGAGAGAGAGAGAGAGAGAGAGAGAGAGAGAGAGAGAGAGAGAATTTCTTTGATATATTAGATTTCTTTGATGTACTTGTACTAGAGAGAGAGAGAGAGAATTGCATTTCCCCAAGCTTCACACTTGCGCTGACCACTGTATGACCGACCAGACCCATCAACTGCATGCAAGCAACAGCCCCTGCAGGGACGTCTCATGCAGTGAACCAATGTTCCCTCGTGGTTGGTAGTTTACTTCCTGGATGGACGCCGTATTTGCGTCTCCCCCAGTTAACCCACTGGCTCCCAGATTTCCTGTTTGAGGGATTTTGCTGGAAGGGTGCTAGGCGTACCGCCCTCCGCCTGTCGGCTCATAGCCGCGAAGCTCATAGGTCCCTACCCCGGGGTTCCCTTCTTTATTAAATTTTGAAAATGCCCAGTTTCGTCCTATATTGGGGGCACTGGGAGCTAATGGTTAACAGATGCACCAGGGTAAACTCCACGTCACCTAGCATTTATTTTCTTAGCTATTTGTTTACCACCCAGCTTTATACATTGTTTCCTGAGTTATAGGAAACCATTGGGCTTGACACTCAGTGCAGACTGTAGAGGTATCGGAAGTAATAATAAGAGAGAGAGAGAGAGAGAGAGAGAGAGAGAGAGAGAGAGAGAGAAGTGACAGCAGGAAAGAAGTTAGAAGATAGGAAGGCAGACAACAACATACGATGCTAAAGGTGGGGGAAGAAGTAGGCAGCACTACAGGTGAGTGGATTATGATCGCCACCATCTACACACTACACAACACAACCTCACAACACCTACACACTACACAACACAACCTCACAACACCTACACACTACACAACACAGCCTCACAACACCTACACACTACACAACACAACCTCACAACACCTACACACTACACAACACAGCCTCACAACACCTACACACTACACAACACAACCTCACAACACCTACACACTACACAACACAACCTCACAACACCTACACACTACACAACACAGCCTCACAACACCTACATACTACACAACACAACCTCACAACACATACACACTACACAACACAACCTCACAACACCTACACAACACAACCTCACAACACCTACACACTACACAACACAGCCTCACAACACCTACACACTACACAACACAACCTCACAACACCTACACACTACACAACACAACCTCACAACACCTACACACTACACAACACAGCCTCACAACACCTACATACTACACAACACAACCTCACAACACATACACACTACACAACACAACCTCACAACACCTACACAACACAACCTCACAACACCTACACACTACACAACACAGCCTCACAACACCTACACAACACAACCTCACAACACCTACACAACACAACCTCACAACACCTACACACTACACAACACAGCCTCACAACACCTACACAACACAACCTCACAACACCTACACAACACAACCTCACAACACCTACACAACACAACCTCACAACACCTACACAACACAACCTCACAACACCTACACAACACAACCTCACAACACCTACACAACACAACCTCACAACATCTACACACTACACTACACAACCTCACAACACCTACACACTACACAACACAACCTCACAACACCTACACACTACACAACACAACCTCAACACCTACACACAACACAACCTCACAACACCTACACACTACACAACACAACCTCACAACACCTACACACTACACAACACAACCTCACAACACCTACACACTACACAACACAACCTCACAACACCTACATACTACACAACACAACCTCACAACACCTACACACTACACAACACAACCTCACAACACCTACACACTACACAACACAACCTCACAACACCTACACACTACACAACACAACCTCACAACACCTACACACTACACAACACAACCTCACAACACCTACACAACACAACCTCACAACACCTACACAACACAACCTCACAATCCATTTTACATAATTCCAAAAATAAATTATTGCCGATTGGAAACTTGGAAGTCTAGGAATAACACAAATAGGATAAGACCAAACCCAGTGCCCACTACATGATGTGCCAACTCAATCTACAATTATGTAAAGGTTTTCATAGCTGTGTATGTGTCTCGTGTTTTTAAAAAAATTTTGATGTGTTGTTTTAAATGGTTAATGGGGTGTGTGGAAGGAGGAGTCTATGAGAGAGAGAGAGAGAGAGAGAGAGAGAGAGAGAGAGAGAGAGAGAGAGAGAGGAAAGAAAGAAAGAAGGAAAGATTCTTGTTACCCCGTCTTATACCATCTCACTGTCCTCTCTCCAGCTCACCTCTCCCTTCATATACATCTTCCTATACCTCCATCTCATCCTCAGTCTTCATTCCCATTTCCTCCCCGCATCTCACACAGGTAAACTCTCCTAGTCAGTCTCTCATATCTCTCTCTCTTGCTTCTATAGTCGGTTTACACACACCTGATCCAACCGGGCCACTCCCCCTTTGTGAATGCTACCGTGTGGATGCGGGAAGTTCAGTGAGATTTGCTTATGAGTTAGGAACGAGTCTCCTTGGTTACAACTCAAATCAGTCTTCCAATCGAAATGAACGGATCTTGAATTTGGCTCTCTTTTATATTGTTTTTGCTTTTTTTTTCTTGGAAGGAACGATTTGCGGGCTCCTGGCCTTTGTTTCCTTCTTTCTTGCATTAAAAAAATCTGACTACACCTGGCCATCAACTTAACTGATAGGGGTGACGGATCTTTGCCAGGTTTGGGTGAATGCACTATGCCAGTCACGTTATCTATATATCTATCTATGTATCTATCTATATTTTCCTTTAATTTGTCCATGTGTAGAGGATGGAGAGCGAGAGGCTAACGAGGAGAGTGTGTATGAGTGAGGTGGAGGCTGGGAGAGGGAGAGGGAGGCCGAGGATGAAATGGAGGTATATGAGAGAGGGGGTGTGAGCTGTGGGGAGGGCAGTGAAATGGCGGGGGACAGGGCGACATGAAGGCGATTTGTTTGTGGCCACCTCTTACCGGAGTAAGGCGTCTGGCAATAGATACTGTAGATAGGCAGACTTTAGCTTGTTCAAAAATTGCCATCTCTACGTCTTAAACGCTGAGGTGAAACAAATTAACATTAGAATACACTAGTCACGAAGAAGTGCTATGGAGATGATGTAGATCCGTAGTATTGTCTTTTTCTGGCACTGAACTAATGAAAGAAGCTACACAAGGACGAAAATCTGGGCCAGGTTGAGGTGAAGAGAGAATAGCAGTGAAGGCGGGGTTAAGGAATGCACTATCTAAGCTTTGCCGTTGGTACAGATTTTCCCGGACTGGATAAAACCGTCTGGACAACCGGTTTCAGTGGACTAACCGCTCCACTGTGAAGGCGAGTTGTGTATTATTATTATCTTGCTGCTGCCTCCAGACGATTGTATTCTATTACCTTATTCTATTTTTCTATCATTTTATTATTTTATTGTATCATTTTCATTCTATTATTTTATTCTATCGTTCCTACCTCCAGACGATTTTATTCAGCTTTGGAGAGAGAGAGAGAGAGAGAGAGAGAGAGAGATTTACTTTCGTTCCCCTACACACACCACAATCGTTACCTCTTTCGATGGTGGCGCAAATTTCATAATTCTCATGTTCTACGAAAATGGTCTTTAGGTAAGTATGTTAGTAAATTATACGATAATTAAAATATTTGCAAAGTTAAGTAAGCATCGGTGTTAAAGTTTTTTATATTTTTAACTGTTTTTTATTTAAGTCACCAGTATTTCGACTTAGGTGACTAGTGAACTCCTACAGGTACTCGCCTTTGGAAAATTTGTCCGCTAGGCTACTATTTTTGGATACCATGTACATTAATCTCGTTGGCTGTGACATGTACGTTGAATTCTGTACTCCGATAGTGTTTTACAGATTCCAGTGCGCTGCTGACGGCTACACACGATTTTACCTACCTCAACAGACAATTTTTGAGCCTGAGTAGTTAGATACAGACCATCAACTCTTTAGCGTGTAGAGGGAGGCCTTAAGTTTATCTGAATGAAATTGGTTTGGTGGTTGGTACTGAAAATAATAGATTTTTTTTTTTTTTTATCTTTCCTACTTTTCTATCAGTCTGGGTAAGAATCATTGGATTATTTTGCAACGCAGCCACGGACGCCCTGTACAGTGCGCCAATGTTCACTTGTGGTTGGTGGGAGGTTTATATACCTCCTGGATGGACGCCGCATTTGCGTCCCTCCACCCACTTACCAAAGGCACCAGAGTAAGCCATTTCATCCCGCTTTTTGGGGTGTGGCGGGTGGGGGGAAGGGACAGGGTAAAGGGGGCTATATGGTTACCACCCAGCGTTGCAAATAGTTTCCTGTGTTACAGGAAAGTATTAGGCTTGTCACTCAGTGCAGAGACATCTCAAGTTGAAATAATATTAACAAAGTAACAACAGGAAAAAGTAGAAGGTTGACGAGAGGAATGCAGACACCGAACCAGAATACCAAAGGTGAGAGATGAATTTAGTACTACATCATGTGAGTGGATGATGGTATGGCATATTTCCTCTAACAGGATGCACAGCAAACCCAATGCCAACCAAACAACCGCCTGACTCAGTGGACGGGTAATTATGTAAAGGTTTTCGTACTTGTCTGTGTGTCTCATGTTTTTTACGAAACGATTTATTATTCATGGTTAAAAGGATACGTAGAAAATTAGTCTATGTATGAGAGAGAGAGAGAGAGAGAGATTTTAAACCAACACTCGGGCTCATGTGACTCACTCTCAGCTGAATAAAATCGTCTGGCGTTAACTGAAAAAAAATAACACTAGAGTTGCCCTAGCCATAAAAGGGTTAAAAAAGGTGCCAATATCAACACTCTCAGGCTCCTATGACCCACTCGGCTGAATATATTAGTCTGGCTTAAGGTGGAAAAGAAGACTACAGAAAACGGAGCTATGACAAGGGTAACTATTAGAAAAATCAACTCGACTTCTTTTCTCTCTGTCTTACCTTAATTTGGACGGGATTTTCGTCCTTTTGAAGATTATTTCACGTAGTTCAGCCGCAGCAAAAAGTCTGTGGTACGGCTGTATTTCCTCTCCATGGCTTTTCTTCGTGACTAGCATTATATTCTAGTGCTAACGTAATGCTGCGTCTCGGCATTGAAGATATGGCAATTTTTGGCCCAACCGAAGTGACGAGTTTATTACTAATATGCTGGACAAAATATATCAACACACACACACACACACACACACACACACACACACCGCTCGCTGGTGCAGTGGTAACGTTCTCGCATGCCAACTGGTGGACGGGAGTTCGCGCCTCGCTCAGGTTGCGAAAAGTTTCACTGACGAAGTGGGTGGTTACTGTCCCCCTGGAGCAAGGGGACGGGTGTGTGCGTGTGTGAAGGTCACAGCCTTGCCCTTAGATCGGAGTATATGAGCTCTCAGCTCCCTTCCGGGAGGGTAAAACCATCAAGTGATCCTGACCGACCCGGTGAATTACACAATTTTTATTGCAATAATAATATGATTATTTTAATAACCATACAGCTTCATATGTTTTTTTCTTTTCAAATAATAGAGGAATCATAGTCAAAACATTATTTTAAGATCCACTTTTGACAAGAAATTTAACCAAAACGCGAATTTCCTTTGCCAAGTTTAATAATTAAGCCGCGTTTTTGTCGTCCAGGCTGACGGATCGGATTCAGAGCCATCTTCAGTGAAAAGAAGCTGCTCTGTTTTTGTAAATATAATTAAATTAGCACGATATATATAAAAATTAGGGTGCAGGTGGCTAATATTAACGACGTACGGAGCCAGTTCATCACAAATAAGGGGCTACGTGTAAACTGCCTATCTCGTCAGCTGATGATCTTGGGTGAACCCCTCTGTTTACATCGCGATCGGCAAGGTTAATTTTTCGGTTTTACGCAGCCTGGACTGTTTTTGCGGACAAAGGCGCTTCGAATCCCTAGCTCCAGCTTGGACGACCATAACACGGCTTTCTTTCTTTATTTATTTATTTACTATGCATGGAAAAGGGAACTAAAGGCCAGAAGCACTTATTATTTCTTATGATTCTGTTCGAGAGAGACAGACAGACAGATATACATATTGTTTCCAACGGCCAAAAATATACATAATATATCCTTAGAAATCGTATGCCCTTGATATGACATCCAAAAATTGAGAGAGAGAGAAACAGACAGACAAACAGACAGAGATGAAACGGGAGAAATAGCAAGATATCCGCCTATACCGTCTTCCCTTACCAAAATTTACAGACCCAAAAATAGAGAAAATTTGAGGAAGTTAGTATCCGAACTATACTAACAAATGTACTAACACAGAAAGCACACTCCTGGACAGTATACCAATGCCGGTGGACCTGAGGCGACTTCTACGTAATTATGAAAAAAAATAAAACTTTTACACAATCATATTCCAGATTTCCATTGATATTGATGGAGTTTTATGTATTATCTATCTATCTATTGCCAGACGCCTTAATCCCTTACGGGGAGGCCACAAACAAGTCGCCCCCATGTCGGCCTGTCCCCCGCCATTTCACTGCACTGCTCCCAGCTCGCACTCCCCTCTCTCATATACCTCTCCTCTCCATCCCTACATCTCATCCTTGTATTATGAAATGTGTAAATAAAGAAATGGGTTTATGTCTAAGAAAAAGGGAGAGGGGGAATCTATGCATGGAAGAGAGAGAGAGAGAGAGAGAGAGAGAGAGAGAGAATGTGTGTTTTAGAGAGGGAATAGTATTAAGAAGTAATGGAGACAAACAGGAAGACATTAATTTTCCAAAACATAGAACAAAAAAACAAAAAAAACATAGATTATAGTTTATTAATGAGTTTTTTCTATCGTATTACAGAACTTACTAAAGAAAACTAATCTAAAAACCCTAAAACTACAAATCCTAACAGACAAATCGCTAAACTATACTAAAGCCTAAGACACACATGGCCAAACCTACATATGGGAAAAATACCTGGTCTCAGAACACCATCGACTGCAGCTACGTAATGCCTTTCCGCCTTTATACACCTGCCCTCAACACCTGACTGTCGGTCGAGGCACAAGCTGATGAATGAATGAACACACACACACACACACACACACACACACACACATACACACCGCTCGCTGGCTCAGTGGTAGCGTTCTCGCTTGCCATCTGGCAGACGGGAGTTCGCGCCTCGCTCAGGCTGCGAAAAGTTTCACTGACGAAGTGGGCGGTTACTGTCCCCCTTGAGCAAGGGGACGGGTGTGTGAGTGTGTGCAGGTCACAGCCTTGCCCTTAGATCGGACTATATGAGCTCTCAGCTCCCTTCCGGGAGGGTAAAAGCTGACGATCACGACCATCAAGTGATTCTGACCGACCCGGTGAATTACACACACACACACAGAGTCTATTTCCAGTCTTTTATGCAACTGTTTTTATATTGGTGGAAATATGGTGGTCTTTTATACATAATTTGATGCGATATTTAAAATGGTTTTAAGTATGATTATGTTAGAGAGAGAGAGAGAGAGAGAGAGAGAGAGAGAGAGAGAGAGAGGAGGGAGGGTTTTAGGGAGGGAGGACGGGAGAGAAAAACGGAGAGGGGGGGGGAATCACCTATAGCCTACATATTTGTCCCCCCTCCAAAAAAAAAAAAAAAAAAATGTAATAAATGAACAAATAAATAAATGATAGAAAGCGTACAATTCTTCTCATAACCTCCTATAATTCTTTCACTTTAACTTGGTCCAGATTTTCGTCATTTTTTTCAGTTTATTTCACGTAGCCCAGAGGCAAATGAGGACTGCTATGGCTGTACGTAAATCCTTTCCGAAGCACTTCTTCGTGACTAGCATCATATTCCAGTGCTGATATGCTACAGTTCAGCATTGAAGATGGAGAGACGGAATTTTTTGGCCAAGTATAAGTGAAAGGAGTATAGGAACAAGGAGCTTTATCCACTTAGAGAGGTTGAGAGACTAACTAGAAGAGTATGTGTGAGTGAGAACAACAAAGGGAGCGACATGAAGAGGGATTGGCCACGTAGAGAGACTGAGAGACTGACTAGAAGAGTATGTGTGAGTGAGATGTAGGCGCAGATCGAGGATGAGATGGAGGGGTAGACCGAGGATGAGAGAGAGGGATGGGGTGGGGATAGGACAGCCTGATAGCAGATGGAGTGATGGGAAGGCGTTTTGTTTGTGGCCAACCCTAGTGTGATTGAGGCGTCTGGTGATAGATGAATAGACGGCTGGATGGATAGACAGACAGGCAGAAAGACAGTAAGATAGATAGATAGATAGGCAGAGAGACAGACATAGAGACAGGCAGACAGTAAGATAGACAGAGACAGACAGACATACAGTAAAATAGAGAGACAGGTAGACAGATAAATAGACAGTAAGGTAGATAGACAGACAGACAGACAGACAAACAGGCGGACAGTAAGATAGACAGAAACAGACAGACATAGACAGTAAAATAGACAGACAGGTAGACAGATAAATGGACAGTAAGGTAGATAGACAGACAGACAGACAGACAAACAGGCAGACAGTAAGACAGACAGACAGACAGACACAGGCAGTAAAATAGACAGACAGGTAGACAGATAGACAGGTAGAGAGACAGATAAATGGATGGATAGAGACAGATGAACAGATACAGAGGTAGGTACACAGACAAATGGATAATTAGATAGATAGACCACAGATAGATAGACCACAGATAGATAGACCACAGATAGATAGACCATACATTACCAAAATATCCCAAATTATAAATACCTCAGAGGCCGATGATCCAGGATTTTAATCACGAAAAATGAAAATACACGAACCAAAAAAAAAAAAAAAACTAATATATTGGTCGAATTTTTTATGGGAATATTTTTGAAGTTATTAATATATACATTTGTACTTCGATTTTGGTGATATTAGAATTTGTTACAATGGTGTGAAGATTAGAGAGAGAGAGACACACACAGAGAGAGTGAGAGAGATCCGTAGCAACCATCCACCATTACACGTCCACAGAGAGAGAGAGAGAGAGAGAGAGAGAGATGGTGGGGAGAAAGGTAAGATATCCGTAGAAACCGTCCACCATGACATCCAGAGAGGAAGAGAGTGAGAACAATAATGAACGTGAGAGAGAGCGAGAGTAGTTTTGAATGTGCATATGAGAGGAAAAGAGAATAATGAATGTGTATATAAGAGAGAGAGAGAGAGAGAGAGAGAGTGGAAGTAAAAAAAAAATGAGAGCGAGAGAGAAATGAGATACGAGGATAAAGCTGATCAATCAAACCACCTTCCATTGATTAATTGCACTTATCCAAAAATAAACCCAAATTACGATTAACTCTCAAAACATCTGGCAACACAAGCCCATCTCCTGCTGCAGTGCTCTATACACACAAGTCATAGTGAGGCGAGATCTAGGTAATTACGCAAAATTTTTCAAAAATTCTTATTTATTCTAGACGTCTCTGTGCATTTTGATGTAGTTTTCTATATAGTTGAAAAGATATATAATGAAATGGGTCTGTGGAAGAGAAAGAGGGGATGGGAGGTAGGGGAATGAGTTTTTAAACATGGAAGAGAGAGAGAAAGAGAGAGAGAGAGAGCATGAATGAATAATTCTCTGTATGACGTCCCGTTGAGGAGGGCAGACAACAGGCCTCGGCCTTCTTTGGCTCAGTTGAAGATCAGAGGTGACGTGGTGTGGTATAATATTCGGGCGGGATACGGTTTTTTGGCGCTTGATATTTTCGTTCACCGTCAGGCCATCGCTAAACCAAATCCACGGCATATCCAGCGCTCCCTCAGCGATGGCGAGACGGTGGAGTTTTCCCTCTTCGGAACGCCCAAGAGGAACGCCCAAGGGTCCTGAGGCCAGGGACATCACTGGAGCGGGAGGGGCTGTCGTGCTGGGCTCGGCCTATGCACGGCAGCGTCCCACGGTTCGGCGGCGCCAGCCCAGGGATCAGGGGTTTATGGGAGGTAAGCACCGTCGTCGAGATATGCATCCCGACAGCGAAGGCTTTTTGTGAGGGTGATAAGGGGGCCTTGCGTGTTCTCCTTCCTAAGATCTTCAAGGAGAATGGGCTGCCTACCCTTATCATCCCCGAGTGCTTCGTCCGCGATGAGCACGCAGTCCCTCGCCGGCGGGAGGGCAAGGCCCGTTCTTCGAGATCGCGGCGCCCCGATCTACGCAGCGTAAAAGGCTGAGGCTGGATGCCCCCCTCAACCGAAGGACAGCAGCGGAGCAAATTACCGACCCTGGACCTACCCTGACTAGCCACCATACCGTTGTCGAGATCCACAAAGCTCCAGAGCAGCCTTCAGACGACGACGAGGGGCAGGATTCTTCTGCCTCCCTCTCCATGGCCGAGGAAGCGTCGACCGGCTCCTCGGCTGTGGAGGGGGATGGGGAGTCCCCCCCTCCTCCGGCAGAAGAGGGCAGCACATCACGCCCTCCGATAGTAGACGAAGGAAATCGGCTAGACGTGACTTCGTACCGTCACCTCCTGGCACTCGATGTCCACACCAGATCGTACCAGTTCGGGGGCACAACATACAGTACACCACCCTTTACGATCTGCTACGAGCTGCCGATGTGAGTGAGGGCGTACCTGCCATCTTGAGTGTCAGGGGGGACCAAGGCCGTCTAGCCCATCACCGCGCCTTCTATTTCATGTCACCACCAAGCCAGGCCCCTTAGACCTGCTGTGCCGACGGGACAGCCTACTGTGATCACACATCTTTGTTTTTGTAACACTTATTGACCTAATGTCCAATGCCATGGACAATGGCCATAAAGCCCCCCCCTCAAAAAAAAAAAGAGAGAGAGAGGGAGAGAGAGCATGAATGAATGATTCCCTATATGAGAGAGAGAGAGAGAGAGAGAGAGAGAGAGAGAGAGAGAGAGAGAGAGAGAGAGAGAGAGAGAGAGAGAGAGAGCATGAATGAATGATTGTAGCCTATGTATGAGAGAGAGAGAGAGAGAGAGAGAGAGAGAGAGAGAGCATGAATGAATGATTGTAGCCTATGTATGAGAGAGAGAGAGAGAGAGAGAGAGAGAGAGAGAGAGAGAGAGAGAATATATATATGGATATACTGGAGAAGGGGGGGGAGAGGGAGGAGACATGTATGAGTGATAGATCAATAGGCAGATAGATGGACACACGACAGATAAACAAAAACAAACCAGTTCAAAAATTAGCCCAAAATATAATTAGCCTCGTTAGGAGAGAGAGAGAGAGAGAGAGAGAGAGAGAGAGAAAGACTAACACAGCTACACAATTATTCTTATGATTCTGTTCGAGAGAGAGAGAGAGAGAGAGAGAGAGAGAGAGAGAGAGAGAGGAGGGGGGCGAGGGAAAGGGGGTAGGGAGAAATGAAAGAAAATCGAAAAAAAGCGTATCACAGAATCTGGAAATAGACAAGCAAAAATAACACACTATAGAACTGAGTTATCTGTCGCCTGGAGCCGCCCGTGGTTGTGGTGATGAGTAGTTGTGGTGATGTGCGTAGTTGTGGTGATGTGCGTAGTTGTGGTGGTATGTAGTTGTGGTGGTATGTAGTTGTGGTGATGTGTGTAGTTGTGGTGATGTGAGTAGTTGTGGTGAACTGAGTAGTTGTGGTGATGTGTGTAGTTGTGGTGATGTGTAGTTGTGGTGGTATGTAGTTGTGGTGATGTGTGTGGTCATTAATATAGGGAGGGTTTGTGAGAAAATAAATTAAGCAGTTTTGATCTAATTCGGATTAAGCTTGGTGGATGGGTTGAAGATCACGCGAGACGACCTTTTTTTTTTTACATTAGGTCGAAGTGTCTATCCATATCCATCCAGTTAACACGGGCACCTCAAGAGGCTCCATATCACTCCGTCATCTGGTTATATGGTTACCACCCAGCGTTGTAAATGGCTTCCTTGGTTACAGGATACTATTAGGCTTGTCACTCAGTGCAGAGTAAATGAAGTGGAAAAAGGAACAACAAAAAGTGACAGGAAGGATGAGAGAAATAGGAAGAGAGGAGGAAGGACAGAAAAAGTATGATACAAGTGAAGGCAGAGGTAAGAAGCACTACATCAAATGAGTGGATGGTGGTCGCCAGCATCTACAACCACAGGGCAAGCTAAACTTCAGCAGCTCTTATCTGATTTGAACCAGCCTACGTGGAAATGTTAAGGGTCGGCCGAGAAGGAATAATTCGACATTGAGAGTATTCCGTCAAAGGTCAAGGTTATAATATGGAAAGGTCGAATGTTCGGCCCTTAGACCAATGTGTGTGTGTGTGTGTGTGTGTGTGTGTGTATTCGTTTTAATATGTAAACTAAATCGCCAATGATGAGATATAACGAATTCCAAACTAGATAATAATTACCATCATCATCATCATCATCATCATCATACGGTAATCACCACCACCACCACCACCACCACCACCACCACCACCATCACCTCCACCACCACCATCATCATCATAATCACCACCACCATCACCACCACCACCATCATCATAATCACCACCACCACCACCATCACGGTCCATTTTCTTCCTCCTAATTACCTCCTGTCACGTTTCCCCGAAAAAAAAAAAAAAAAAATCTTCAGGTCCAGTAATCTTCGTCTCCGTTATTATAATCTTCAATGGACTGTAAATAACGTTAATGGTTTTCAAATAATGCTTCGTTAGTCGCCCGTGAAGTGACATTTTGGTCGTTAAGTTTTTGTACCGTTCGCTGCGTCAGGTTTGCGTTTAAAAGTCTGAAAATATTCCTCTCAGCGATCTAAATGTCTTTACCCTGAATAAAATTAGTTTCTTATATAACAGTGAAAGAATATATAGTGTTTACGCCTTCAGAGCTATAACGTCTATCTATTACCAGACGCCTTAATCCCGTAAGAGGTGGCCACAAACAAATCACCATCATGTCGCTCTGTCCCCCGGCCATTTCACTGCCCTACCCCCAGCTCACACCCCCCGCTCTCATATACTCGTACCTGCCCACTCCGTCCCCCCTTTTCATCCTTGGCCTCCCCCTCCCTCTCCCTTCCTCCACTTCACTCACATGCACTCTCCTCGTTAGTCTCTCGTTCTTCATTCTCTCAGCGGGAAAAAAATGTGCTAGACAATAAGAAAATAAATAAAATAAATATGAAATTGTTCAGGGCAACGAAACGGCCAAAACCGGAAACGCAAGAAAAATAGAAGATATTGAACTATAAATACGTTGCTCTGTCAGTACAAGTTTCATTTTTCATCCATTGATGTCAAGTTTTAAAGTTAGAGTACCCTAAAATTTTCCAGCTGTCCGTAATTGTTTGTTTACTTTTCACTGAGCGAAATTTGTATTATGAAATTCTTGGAAGGTCAGTGGGAACGAAGGCCAAATTTATGTGCAGTCTGTTTTGTTCTCGCTTTCCTTCTCTTCATCTTCTCATTTCTCTTCTCTCTTCCCTCCTTTCTCTTGTTCTTGTGGTGTAAGAGGAGAGTAGAGCGTGACCTGACCTCGCATGACCCCTACTGGAGCAATCAGGACTTGTCAGAGTGAGATATGTAAGAAAAAAAAAAAACGTTTTGGTTCGTGATGCTGCGAGGTAAACATGGCGGCGCGCGCGGATTATACCAAGTGCCAAAATTGTTTTAAAATTAATGATTTCCTCAAACAGATTCCCCTCATCTGCACTAGAGTAGAATCGTTCAAAAATAAAGATTATTTATTTCAAAGCGGGCTTATGTCACCAGATAGGAGAAGTAAGGAGAACTGATGGAGATAAAACGAGTGGAATTGTAAAACACGGCATCTTTGGCACTGGGCCCCTTCATATCCCGGCGCTGAGTCCAACCTTCCGTCAGTGTTGGAGAAACAGTGGTGCGTATTGGATGTGCTCCGCTCCTCCGCCGGTGTGTAGGGGAGGGAGGGAAAGGGAAGGAGGGGTTTTGGGGGGGTTGGAGGGAAAAGTGAAAATTTATCGACTATCACCGTGACCTTATTTTGACCACGATGTCATCTGCCAGTGACCTTGGATCTTTTGGAGACGTGGATTTTGAAATTTTGAAAAGGTGATGTGAAACACAAGATGGTGGTTACGATATCACAGTTTAACGAATTTTTATTCAAAGTTTATCGTGCTAAAATTATATGGGACAGGGATCGAGCCTAAAGGATTTATAATTTGGCGTCCAATTATCGGGTTGTAATTACTGGTAGCCGATTTGCAGCCCTTGACAACCACAATTACCACAACTACCAACATTGACTATTGCGTATGTTTCTTTTAAGTTGTATTTTTGTACGATAACCAACATTGTAATTTTATTTCAGTAAACTACTAACATTTCTAGTACTTAGTTACCAGTACTACCACAATTCTTCCATTTACCAACATTGCAGCCGCCTACAATTATTTCTGCGCAACTATCACTATCTGACTAACCAACATTGCATCTACCACAGTTTGAATAACCAACATTTCAACCACCATTTCACCTACCACAATTTAAATAGCCAGCATTTCATACATAGCTGCACCTACCACAATCTAACCAACATTTCAACCACCATTTCACCTACCACAATCTGACTAACCAACATTTCATCCAACATCGCACTAGTCATTAATGTTAGCCACAACTATCAATCTACCACCATCACAACCACATCTACCACTCACCGCCACATCTCCCACTATTACTGCCACAT